>NC_086367.1:1304504-1402004 GCF_036324505.1 Eleginops maclovinus | reverse complement strand
GGACAGGAAGGAAGGAGTGTGCATTTAAACTACTTGGAGCAGTGGGCAACAATAGGGTTGGGGTTTAGAGCCTTGCTCAACGGTACATATTAGGTCCATTTAGGGACTTGACCCTTCTGGTTTCTTAGCAAAGTCCTTATAGACCGAGCTGCATCTCTGTTCTTGTGTTTTTTTTAAATTACTTCCTGCATAGATAAGTTTCTTTCCGAGAAAACACTCAGGTGCTTCCCATATGCAACCTCCCCCTGACTTGACACTGCCGCCCCCCCCCCCTCTCTATCCCGCCCTGTATTTATCAGGCTGTGTGACTTTCTAATCCCTCTCTTTAGCAGCGGTGTGAGAGAGCTAACACTCCTCCATGTGATTATGGGGGGGCTCCGAGCTGCTGATTTATCTGGAGAGACCACCGCCAAGACCTCCGGCCACACGTTTCCAAGCCTGCCCCGCTTTGATTCTGCCTAATTGATCTTCACACTCTTAAGTTCCCTTCTCCCTGAACCAGGTAGAGCTGTGTGTGGTGTGGGCTCTGCATATAACCTGCATCATGGTTAATAACTGAACATTTTAAATGTTGTCAAACTCTCTGTTTCTGTCTCCAAAAAGCAGAATTTGGTTAAACTAATAATGCACTTTATATATTCGACCCAGGCTAGTGGCTTGGCTTTAAGATCAGTCGGTCCGGACTTGAATATCTGAGAAACTGTTGAATGTTTGGCCAGCAGATTGTGTTTAGGTTCATGGATGAAGCTACTGTCTCAAGTGAGCAGCTTCCTGTTGGTGGTTTTACTGAAAGGTCTGAATCGATGGTTTGTCAGGAAGTTTGGTAGATCCTGTGCTCCTCAGGATGAATTGAAACAACTTTTTTAATTCTCTGACTTTTTATCTAGCGCCATTGTAACGTCACATTGTTCCAATACTTTGGTTCAGGACTGAATACCTGCAGGAAAACTAAAAACTCTTCCGCCAACTGTGCTTTCTTTTCAGTTAGTGAGACAACTTTAAAATGAAACATAAGGTCAAACTAAGGTTTAGACTTCATGAAACTGCTTGTATTGTTACATGGATTACAGGTAAGAGAGAGAGAGAGAAAGAGAGAGAGAGAGAGAGAGAGAGAGAGAGAGAGAGAGAGAGAGAGAGAGAGAGAGAGGGACAGAAGCAGAATTTGGTTAAACTAATAATGCACTTTATGTATTCGACCCAGGCTAGTGGCTTGGCTTTAAGATCAGTCGGTCCCGAAACCAAACACACCTTGCGTCTGTTTCCTGCTATAGCTCACATCTGTCAGTTCATTGGCTGTTTGGGTCGAATGGACATGAACTACACAGCAGTTAAGCATTAACTTTAAAGCACTAATGAGTTTTCTGTGATAAGACAAGATGTTTCTTCAGCTGAAATCTGCCATATTTAAATTCCTGTATCACAATTACATGTCATTTGTTAGATGCTTTTATCCAAAGCGACTTACATACATTCAATACTACACAGGAGCAGTTTGGGGTGAAGCTTCTTGCTCTCAATGACTGACATGAGCAGCAGGACACAAACCTGCTCTCTCCTGATCCCAAGATCCAGAGATTTCCCTGCGCCACTGCCTTCCCTAGCCTTATTGATGCTATACACACAAGACGTCATGAATCAGACCTTTCACAGGGCAGCATAAAGTATCGTTTTACTGGATAACCTGGCGGGGGCACATCCATGTGTAAGTCACAACAATATGGTGAGCTTTCATTTTTTGAAAGGCTTGTTGTTTCAGTTTTTGGACCCCATTAAACTCAGTTTGACAAAGTTTTTGCACTATGGGTTAGTTAGCATCCAGCTAGGGGTAAAGTATCTCAGTAACAGGCGGCTGGTACTGGCAAAATGACTTCAGACACTAACGGTCAGAACCAAAAAGCTCATTTCCTATATAGGTACTTTAACATAACAAATTAATAAAGCCACTTTGTGATCCATTTCTGTGCTCAAACCATGGTCACATGGTGAAAACAAATTTTAGACTGGCCTGTCTAGGTTTAGACATCACAGGTTTGCTGCACTAATGCCTTTTTAAGATGATAGTGTAATGCAGGGCTGCAGCACACTCGTCCCAAACAGAGAACACTATAGCTCTGCAGGACATCTGCCAGGACACAGGGACACGCAGACTGACCTCCTGCAGACAGCCTGATGAAACATTATTTAAATGGAGAACAATTGAACTTCCCACCACAAATTAGAGCACTTTTCTTTCTTCTATGTAATTTTTGTATCCCAAAACTTATGAAGGATGTCCGAGGCTCCTCCCATTGGTCACACCCTCCAGTACTACTACTACTGAAGCTGTTTGAGTTTTGTCTCCTTTTCAGTTTTTCCTGATGTTCTTCAAATTATACCAAAAGTACCAAAAGTAATACCAATTACAGAATCATATTCATGAAAGGTCTGGATTATCATCAGTGATGGAAGAAGTATTCATATCCTTTACTTAAGTAAAAGTATAATAATTGGTAATATTGTTGTTTTACTGTTGTACACAAAAATGTTTTGACACACAAATAGTTGATGTTGAAACATTTTGAAATATATAGTATCATTCTACTTTGTTGTACCTCCAACATTTAGTGCACTAATTGTTGTTTCTTAAAGATACATTATGTTTAAAGTGTATAAAATCTATATATATATATATATAGATTTGAGTTGATTTTGCTGTTAAATATATGTAATAGAGTGGATTACTCTGTGATGCGTTTAATGACTCTGAATGAGTCGATAGTGGCCGTGGCTCTGCTGTGATTGGCTCTTCACACAGGTGCATCCGCAGCGCCTCCGCGTCCGTGACATTTCCCAGACGGACTCCCTGAGGGTGGAGTGTCTGCCTCTCCATTAGTTCAGTCTCTGTGTGGCTGTAAGGGGGGTCTGAATTACACACTGTTTTAAAAGTCATACTTCTAACGCTAAACAAAGAAGCCACCCCCCCCTCACAGGTCCTGTACATCGTGGTATTTAGTTCCATGCTCTCCATCTGAACCTATCAAGACGATGTCCATACTCAACATCAGCATTCAGCTGAGAGCACCGTCCTGGTTCCTGTGATCAGACGGGAACATCAGCTGATCTGCCATGTTTAAATCCATCCTCACCTCTGCTTCAGATACAGAAAGATGTAACGGATGCTGACCTTTCCAACTCAGCTTTCACTTCTGGAAGGGCTGGTGTTTTCAGTCCTTGGACTTTGGAAACTCACTCCTTGTGTTGGGTTGGAAAGCTGGTTCCGTTCATGGTGTTCGCGGGTCAATTTTGACCCAGGATTTAACTAAGTCCAAAACACTCAAAAATAATGACTATCATCCAATATTGTTTTTACTACAACATAACTAACTTATTATGCATTCATAACCGTACAAAACCGTTCAATTTATTGAATGGCCCCAAAACACATTACACCACATATTTTAATGTACAGTGAAGACAGAGGATGACTATGTTATCTGAATATATTAGAGTCATATTAGAATACAATTTAAAATTATTGTTACAGTTTAGGAAGGGGGTGAGGGTGGGTGTCTAAAGTCAAAGATGAATCTTGATTGGGCCAAATTTGACCCAGAGTCACCCACAACAAGGCACTGCTCGGGGGGGGGGGTCATGAGCAGCTTCCGCCTCAGCTCGGCTGCCATATGTGTGGAGGTGTTTTATGCAACACCCCCGACATGTTCTCGAGGTCACCGTATTGCTGAGGTGTGTTTGCTGTCGATGGAATAAAGGTCGCCCCCACCTCACTCCTGCCAGGTCGTCTGTCACAGAACATCTTAATCACTGCTGATCAGCGGCGGGCCATCTGTCTGACCTGGCCGCTCCGTACAGACGGAGAATCGCCATATGTGGGTTTGGTTCCCAATTATTTGAGGAGAGGGTTGGTCTCCATCTGCAGACTCTTCCTGCCTCCTGTCAGTGTTTTCTCACAACAGGAAATAGTCAAATTGGCAATGAAACATTATTTAGTATTATTTAGCGATGACTTAAACTGAGGGGACCCATGAGGTCCTGAGGCTACAGGTGGCTGTGGGTGGGGATATGGTAAGCCCTGTCTTTTTTCAAAGATAGAACAGATTTTATATGTAAGTAAAAGTAGCACATTTGTATGAGTACTCGTGAAAGTCTTGCATTTAAAATTTGACTCAAGCAAAAGTGCAAAAGTACTGACATCAAAGTATGCTTAAAGTACCAAAAGTTATGCCTTAAGACCAATTACAGAATCATATTCATGAAAGGTCTGGATTATCATCAGTGATGGAAGAAGCAGGGTGCGATTTGTAGGGGGGGATGGTGAGGATTTCCCCCCCTCTGGTTTTCCTATCCCTACCTCTGCTAAATTATTTTTATCTCCGGTGGGGACAAGGATTTCCCCCCCTTGATAGCGATGAATGCAACTTAACTGCTAGCCTACTTAAACTCTTGAAATCTAACGATCTTCAGTGTCTTTACATCAGAGTAGGCTATTCAGCAGCCTTCTGGCAGACGGTGCATATTTCTGAACGTCATCGAACACAAAAACATTGTAACATTTTTGTGCGGGAACTTCGCAGGAAAAACAGCGCTGAACCAAACATGAAACCGTTCAGAGCAGCATATCATCTTACTTTACAGGACCCATTTGCAGAATTGTGGATAGAAGAGGGCCGAAATGCTGCAGACAATGCCCCGATAGGAAAAACGAAAAAGCCACCACAAATTTGTCACCAGAGCCGACTGTTTACTTTGTCTAGTTTTCCAGACCTGTCCCTGAGTGTTGACAGCACGTTGTGCTATTTAGTGAATTATTTTGAGTGTTTGATTTAAGTTAATTGGAGGGTCTTTTCATGGAGAGCATTGATGCTGTTCTATGGTGCTTTCTGCCTGTTAGTGCGTACACATGTTTTTGTGACGTTGAATAGAAATCATGTATGGGTTATTAAAAGTTTTGCCATGTTGTGATGGGGACTAATCCACGGACCCTGAAAAAAGGGCCTGTCTACTTTTTGCGTTTTTTTCTCCCTAGTTATGCAAGTTAAAAGTCCAATGTTCTTGTCTATGAATAAATTAAAAAAAACATCCCCCCCTCTGTTTTTTTGTCAAATCGCACCCTGGGAAGAAGTATTCAGATCCTTTACTTAAGTAACAGTACATTAATGTCAAAATACTTTAAAGCAAAGGACCTACAATCTGCAGCGAAAGTACTGAAGCTGTACTTATATAAGTAAAAAATACAGTGGAAAGGCTAAATAAAGAAAATAGCCTCCATATTTGATATATTATCATATAAATGTATATATTAGATTGGTAATGTTGTTGCTTCAAGCAGCATTTTAATGTTGTAGACAAGCGGTTTTGATATACAAATAGTTGATGTTAAAACATTTTGTATCATTTTATTTTGTTGTAGCTCAAACATTTAGTTGTTGGTTTTTTTTACAGATGCAATATGTTTGAAGTTTATAACTTGTATTTGAATGCAACATCTGAAAAGTTACTTTTTCTATTTAATAAAAGTAGTAGAGTGAATAACATGATTTCCCTTTTAAATACTGTGTATTAAAAGTATTAAATAGCATTAAAGGGAAATGTGTTGTACTTCAAAACTGAAGTTCAGTACTTAGTTACTCTCCAACACTGCTGGCGTTATGATGTCTGAAGAGGTGGCTCACAACATAACTGAGTTCCTGGCAATCATTTTTGTTTATAATAATATTACTAGAAGTGAAAAAAACCACATTTAACATTCAAATATATTTGATGTACTCTAAAAATGGACCACAGTCTTTCTCTAGCTTTATGAAAGGGAAATACACTCAAATGTCTTCATTTTATTAATCATATTTTAAATTCCTATTACAGACAAAATTAATAAAGGCAGCAAATAAAAAACACCTACTCTTCATTCTGTTTCCTGAAGGGCACGCTAATCTGCTTTCTGTTGTTGATGTTTATTTCTAAACCTCGGCCAATAGCGTTTTCTCATGTTTCCCAAAGCATTGAACGTCCCATCAGGTAGAGCAGGTCGAAGAGGGAAGCCCTGGACAGACTGACACCTGGCAACAGTGCAGCTCTTGAACGCAAACCAGAGAGAATATGCAATTGTTTAACGCTGGCTTTTTTTTTGATTCCATGTTGCATATGAAGCAGGTTGGATCTAAGTTTATATGTTTGAGTGTGTCATTTCAAAAGGATAATCTACTCAGCAACCCTTACACCTGACGGATGTGTGTTGCTTGAACTGAAAACATTTGAACAACTGTTGACATGGTAGGTTTGATTCATTCTCAATTTTAAAGTTACTCCAGTAACGACAGCATCACCGTTGAAAGTCACTTAAGTCAATTAACTGTCAGTGAACGCAGCACCTTTCAAAGCCACTTCAGTATGTACAACAGTAATTGAATGCATCACAGATCAATGATTCTTCAGTGAATAGAAGGCTTTGAATGTCATGAACATTTAGAACCTTTTTTTTAATGTTAATAATTGAAGTATAGTTTGTAGTTATCTACGTAAGGCAGGTTTTGTAGATGAAGGTGAAGACTCTCATCCAGCCATTCTGTCACAGCTTCATCACTGATATGCTGCCTCCATCCCAACACCACCATCACAACCCCAGCACCCCTGCTGTCATTACTGCTTCATTCTTATTCAGCCCTCACTGCCATCCCATAATCAGTAGGCTAACCTGCAGGAAAATGTCTCTAATCCACTGTACTTCTCAGAGCATTTAGAATGTCTTAATGTTGTTTAACCCATCGACCCCTGATGGGTTGAAGCAGGGGACAGCTCCAGTGAAGCCTGAGCTCCAGACCAGACTCTGCCGCCACCCCCCCCCCCAGTCAGAGCTTTAATAACACGTCAGCCACAGAGAGGCTAGGCGATGCCAGGACACCGGAGCTGGTGCCAGCCCTGCCGGACCCTCAGAGGAGTGTTCCTCTAACCTCTCCAACAGAGTGGATGGGGGACTGGCATCTGCTTTAATAAGGCTGCCCACTCGTCATGTCACCCCCCCCCCCCAAACACACACACACACAAACACTCCCTGAGCTGTGGAATGGGCAGTAGTGCAGGGGGGGGAGAGAGGTGGCAGAGGTAACAGCTGCCTACAGCCGTGGCCATGGCAGGACCACATCTTTATTAACGGCGTCCAGGACCCCAGCTGATCCCCTCCCAGGGTCCTGTCACACTGACGTCTTCATCACTAAGCCAAGCAGACAGGCCGGGCCTACCAGCCAGAGGAGGTGACAACAAATCCAATTACCTCCCCTCCATGGTGCCCGGCCAGACACGGGGGGGGGGAGTGGGGGGGGGGGGCAGTGGGATATTGGAGGATGTTGCTAGGAGAGAGGGTGAAGACAGGACAAGACGACGAGAGGACAAGAGGTGGTACGCTAGCAGCAGACTGATGGAGACCCAGGCCCGGAGTGCCTGTGCTTCAGGACAAAGACATTCTTCTTCTTCTTCTTCTTGTTCTTCTTCTTTTTCTTCTTCTTCTTCTTCTTCTTCTTCTTCTTCTTCTTCTTCTTCTTGTTCTTCTTCTTTCTTCTTCTTCTTCTTCTTCTTCTTCTTCTTCTTCTTCTTCTTCTTCTTCTTCTTCTTCTTCTTCTTCTTCTTCTTCTTCTTCTTCTTCTTCCTCTTCTTCTTCTTCTTCTTCTTCTTCTTCATCCAGGAACTATTTATTTTTTCCTTATAAAACACTGATGTGCAGAGTGCACCAGAATGAATAGTAAAGCGCCAACTTTTCACCTCACACACATACAAGCAGACACCTTCAGCTCGCATAAACAAGCTGCTCTGGCTCACATACTCTTCAGAAATCGAACGGATCTAAACTCTCAGGTGCTGCTGGGTAACATATTCACAGCACACACAGATTTTTTCATTTTGTGTGCCACATATATGTTGCACTGTACAAGCTTTTTCTGAATATGATTGACATATATCAATTCTACAATACTCTCTCACATACGCATCACATATCCCTGAAGTCTCCTCTCTGTCAGAAAAGCCTTACCTTCCTGATGATCCATCAGGTGAGGGTTGCTGGCCCTAAACACAGACCGTGGCCTCCTACGTGTCCAAACCGGTTTCCCTTCATTTATGTCCTCCCTATATTTCCATACCAAGCAGGGGTTAAGTGGAGGTTGAAAAACACAGGCCTGCTTCTCGAACCCTGCTTCCAAACATTAATTCAATTACGTCTCCATAAACAAATTGGTTCCTACTGATGTTCTGGGACGGAACATGTTAAGTGCTGATCATCCAAGCCAGTATTGATCAGCGCAGCTGCCCCCTGTGAGGATGAGGGTGAAGGAGAGGGGACACATGTCTGGCAGAGAGGATGATGGGAGGGCCTGGGATGAAGGCAAAAGTAAAAGACGGCAATTTGCCAAAGCGGCGCTCAGCCGCTCTGTTCCCTCACTCAGTCTCCTCTTCCCCAGAACACTCCTTATCATCCACAGAGCTTGAGTGTTGGGGGTTTTGCTTTCAATCTGTGACTTTGGTGCCCAACCGGAGAAGATCATTCACCACTTCCCTCTCCTGACACCCCCCCACACAGGGAAGGGATGATCGATCCATGAGTGCCGAGGAAGCAGGGCGCAGTGTGTGTTCTCCCGGAGTTGGAGGATCTCTAACTTTTGAAGGTGGTTGAAGCCTTGCCAAGATGTTTTATATTCATAGTTAAATATTCAGCGCGCATGGTGGACAGGGGCAATTTCTGCAGTCAGCCTGCTATTCAAAAGTGAAAGGGATGAGGCTGCTGGATGAAGGGAGCGAGAGAGACACGCATGGGGCTTCATGGTAGTCAGATGAGAGGCTGCCAGCTGCTGATGGCTGACTGTTTGAGCGTGGCGCCCCAGGACATGCCCGCTGGAAGGCGATGCGATCTGATACCCACACTTATGCGGGGCTTATATACATATGCCCCCTTATGCAGAGGAGGCCCATATCAATTGCAGAACTCGCAGTGTTTTGGTCATTATGCCGAGTTGTTTGAGCGGGCGCCGTGCATGTCTGAACGGGGGATGTGGACTTACTGGGCTGAGAACACTGAGAGAAGCTCTGCATAAAACCACACAGGAAAAACTGAAATGTTGACTTTAATTAATTGTATTATGTCAACAGAATTCACAGAACTGTATTAGGCTACTTAGAAGCAATAATATTAAGTTTAAATAAAAAATATTAGGTTCAACTTAATAGTTTTGCCTTCAGCTAACCTAATACAGTAATGTGACTTTTGCTGACATACTACACCTAATTAAAATCAACGGCTCAGTTTCATGTTCAGTTCAACCCCAAACACATGTAGGTGAATTTACAGTACCATTCTACAGGGACCTCTACTTCCTCTGAAAATAGAAACTGTTCCCAGCATAATCTGGAGATTAATTTAACCTGGGATGTGGAAAGAGAGGTTGCTGTTACTTTTAATGTTATTTTAGCAATGTAATTTGTCAATTCTGTGAGAACCACTCATGGAAGTTAACCTCCATTGAATTGGGGTGAAGGCAGGAATACAGGAGATAAAAAATAAAGTAACACCAGAGAAAAGGAAGGGGGAATTTTCTCTTTTTGTGCATTGATATATACATATATATAAATATATATATATATATATTTATATATATATATATATATATATATATATATTTATATATATATATATATTTAGGGGAACCCTTTAATGACTGTGAGTGTGAGGGTAAGGCAGTCTGCACCCATCACAGCTCATTAACCCTTGGATATGTATCTGAAGAGAGCTGCTTTACAGGCATAAGAGGGGGTTGGACACATTAACATGAACAATGTACAATTATGTTTAATTGAAAAAGATGGAGCAAGAATGAACACATTAGTTTAAAGTTTACATCATCCATAAGTTACACAACCATGAAACTAGAAGACAAATCTGTTTGTGTTGCAGAATAAGCAATAAGATGTTGCTTTGTGAGCTTCAGTGGTACTCAGTTGTTATTTTGGAAAGGCTAGCTGTTTCCCTCTGCATCCAGTCTTTATGTTAAGCTAGGCTATCCACGACTGGATTTTAGATTTGGACATGAGATAAATATCAATATCTTCATGCCACCCTAAAAAAGGTGGCACATATTTTTTTCTCAATATGTTGAACTTTCAGTCCCTACTCCTTAAACTACAAAGCTGTTCCAATCAAGATTCAGAACCAGAACCTTATAGGGATAGAACAAGGCATGCTGGATGTTTGGCTTTAGGTTAAGTGTTTAACTTGGTGGTTAAAAGTTTCAGTGAAATACTGACACACACAGAATCCATGTTTAACATTTTAGAACTGTGTGTAAAAAAAATGTTTTGCAACTTTGAAGCTACTTGAGGGGAAATTGAGGGACAATCAAGTTTCAAGAGGTTTCCAATCAACACTTGTTAACACTGTGTGGGACGTGTGGATATGCAGAGCTAGCTTGAGTCTGACTGTAACAATATGAACACTTGTGTTTCCGTGTTCACACCTCCGCTCCTGACTGTCAGTTTTCCATCACCTCGACGTACGGAGAGGATAAAAACACATCCCTCTTCCTGTGATAGTGCAGGTCACACCTCTCGGCTTGTGAGAGTGATTAAAAATGACAGGGAGACATGTCGAGTGTTATTCATCAAAGGCTGCGCCGTGCTGCATATCAGAACTGGGGGTCCGCAGGGGGAACCATCCGCTCCCCTCCGGCCCCAACCCAGACCCTGAAATGCTGATCCCCTCCCCTTCCCCTGACTACACGTCCAAGTGATTACACTACACCCCCCCAACCCCTCACTAACACACAAACACACACACACAGGCGCACACACTCGCTCAGAGGGGCTAATTAAGGCTTTAATATGCAAATGAGAGCTGCAGTAAATTACACAGCTGGCAAATATGCCTGTTTTTACATCAGGAGTGCAGCGAGGAGTGTGTTGCTGCTGTTGTTGTTGTGTTTGCAGAGAGACAGGGGATTGGCCCCCACCCTTCAAACCCCCATCAACTCTCCCCCCCCCCACTAGACTCCTCCAGCTCAGTCCTTTTCGGTTTCAGGAGGAGGAGCCGACTGCAGCTAATGTTGCATTTTAGTGACGCCACAGGAGCAAGTGGATTAGCGGAGTTTGTTAACACACAGCTCAGATCAACTGTTGAGGTCCAGCTGGGAGAGAGGACTCTTTCTTTACACATTTAATTGTGTTTGCGGTTTTAAAAATGTATTCTCTTGTAGAGACTGTAAGGATCAAAAAGTCAAAATCATAGAAATTCAAGAAATAGTACAAACCTTCCTGATTAATTATGGCATGTTTTAAAACCTTCCATTAGAGAGGATATTGGGGTTTTAATGATATTAAAATTTGGATTTAACTGACGATCAAATGTACAACTAATCTCAGTAATTCAAGGGTTTTTATTGTCATGTGCACAGAAGCTACAGTGTAGTTATGGAAATGAAAATGTTAGGTCCCAACCTCCTCCAACAATGCGGCATATTATGAAAGGAAATAAGACAATAATAAAATAAAGATAATAAAATAAAACTAAAAAATAGTGCAAAATGAAACAGAGAAGTTTAAATAGTAAAAATACCAGTCTATAAGTAGTGCAGATACATGTCAGAAAAATAAACGCAGCGCTTGTAGACTTATATATATATTTTAACATATTATATTTGTAATCTATAACACTTCAATATACACCACTGTGTACCATATTCAAATATTAAACAGATGAGAAATGTCATTTATGTTTATTCTTTTGGAGTTTTTGTTTGTTTTCCGTTTGTGTGCAAGTGAATACAGCAACTCTATGATATATGTATAACATTTGAATGTATAAGGGATGTATTTTACGTAGGTTAACATTAGAAAGAAATATTGTGGAAGAAATCAGTGAGTGGATTTTAACATTAAAGGGTCAGCTCACCCTGGGTGGAGAGTATCTGGGACAGAGCTGCAGCACGGGTCATGTCCTTCAAAAATATTTTGGAAAACCTGTGCATATCTGCAGACTGCACTGGATAACAAATCTGGCCAAACATGCACAACCTCAAGCCTCTATGCCATCGCGTCTCTGAATAGATCTAATGTGTTGCGGACATATCAAGCACAATATCCAATGAAAGCGGACAAATACAGTTTTAAGTCTGATTTGGGATCATAAGGTACATATTCCAAATAAAGTAGTTTTTAAAAGACACATTACTGAATCCAGAGTTAGTCTTGTACTTTTACGTTTGACCATTGTGTTCACTTTCATGATTATTTAGTTACATTTTAATTCAGTTAGACTTTGACTCCGTGCCTGCCTCCATCCTCTGCTGCAAGGATCTTTGGAAAGGTCAGGACGGGTCTGTTCTCTTCCCTCTGTGGGTACTCTATGGTTCCAGTAGGTGACTGGCTGATCTGGGAGAGTTGCTCCCAAGCTCGGAGTCGCCCCCCCCTGCCTGCCCTCTGAGGCGCTGCTGGAGCTTTGTTCTGCCTGGTTGCTGATGTCTGCCTACGTTCTCAGTTCCCCAGAGCAGCGATGTCATCATGATGTGACTGAAACCTGAGTGTGACTACATGCATGGTCAGGCTGTCCTGTCACCCCGCCCACCCCCCAGAGAGTGACCGTGACAGGAAGGGGGCCCCCAAACATACCCAGAGACCTCTTAGTTTCACACTGTTTCCTAAAATAAGACTCCAGACTCCTTCAAATGGTGTCCTCTGGGCCGACATCTTCCCCAGCAAACTCTCCACAGACACAGACAGACAGACACACAGACAGACACAGACACACACACACAGATCAGATATCACTCCCGTACCTCACACATTCACAGAAATGTGACCTAAAGCCCGTTCACTAAACTGAGGTGTGAACAGTTGTTGTTTGAAGTATAGAATCTCACTCTGACAGCATGTTTCATTAGGGGCCTACATGCAGATCAACAATGTAAACACAGTTTTTCCCTCCAAAAAACATTAAGTCTGTGCAGGCCGCTTCTAACTAGCCGATGGGATGCGCCCTCTAGTGGTAATAGTTATTATAACGGGAGCAAAGCAGGAAGTCAGGTGACTGAGCAGGTCGCAGGGTGAGGAGTCAACTAGCACAGGTCCAAAGTCAATTTGACTTATTTTAACTTGGGTTGAGAGGACTTAAATAGATTAAGTTACGTACATTATTTTAGTGCGTTATGTGCTCTGCAAATCTTAATTCTGTATCAAACTACTTATTTTAAACGTAACTATAATCTTTCTTAAATCTAACCAAATAATGTTGTTCCTGAACCCAACCAAGGAGTTCTGTTGTAATTGACACTAAAGGCTAAAGGTCAATAGAGACCTTGACCTTGTGTTTTGTTCCTTTTTAACCAAATTAATTGCACTTAAAATAAGATAGAATGGAGTGGACTGTACATTAAGAGGCTCCAAAGTCTCTTCAAACAGCCAAGAATTATTTTTATTGTTTTCATCTATAATAGCAATTTGAATTAAAGCACAACATCCAAATGATCAGGCTAACATTTCTGTAATTTGTTTTTATATATTTATATCTATCAGTGTTAGCATTAGATAACAGTGTTAGGAATATATTTTATTTATTGCTGTGAGAGTGATATACTGTATAATGTTCCAGGACAGCTGTATGAAACACGGTGTAAAGAGTTACAATCAAATGCAATCTGAAGTCATTAAGACGTAAAATCAGTGTTTATGTTGCATTTAACTAAGGTCAAAGGTCTTTGTAGAACTTTGAGATAGTTATGTGTTAAACTGAACTGCATTATATCCAGATCTCTCTCTGATATTCTGGTCCCTTCTAGATATTTTTAAACACTCTTTGCATAGCTCAACACGTTATTAGAAACGAACATTTTGAGTTCAAACACTTTAAAAAAAACAACTAAAACTAAAACTTGTGTTGAAGAGCGATTCTTTTGAGATTTTTTTTGACAAAAAATAAGTAAAGTTACAAACAAATCCTTTTACCCTTCCTGTCAAAACCCCCACCTGTTCCTGTCACCCCCTCCACAGACCACTGAAATAAACTACCCAACACACACACACACACACACACAAACACACACTCACACACTTCATGCTGCTGTAGTTATCCCTCAGTGAGACTCTCTAACAGCTACACCTCGCTGACACGCGACATTCAGCGAGGACACCGAGCGTTATCACTGAGCTGCTCCTCCAACAGCGGACAGGACGCTCACGCTGCTAAACCCAAAGCCAAACACTGCATCACAAACAGGTTAACAGGCGGAGGAGCCCCCACCAGCTCTGCGATTAGCAGAGCGTCGGGCAGGGGGAGAGAGTGCACTGGCAGGGTTGATAAGGATGAATTCACAGCTCCACCTTACAACACTGGCCCCCCTCTAATATTGCGATATATAATTCCACAACTTTGATTTAAACGCGACCGGCGCATTTCTGTTTCCTCTCTCCTCTGACTCCATCTTTGTTTGGACTAACTTCCTGCCAATCCCACTGACTTTACCCATGGCCTTGACCGCACAAGAAAAAGCTCAGCAGCCTCTAGTGGATTGACAAAGCAATTGTTACCAACAACTTTCATTTGGATTTGCAATGTGGATAGTTTATATAATAAAATATCGATACTGGGCGTCCGTGTATTGATACAATATCGCCACGCAAGAATCGCGATACTATGCTGTATCGATTATTTCCCCCTCCTCTAATGATGATACTACAATGTTAGGAAACGTGGTGCTGAAACTAGCCGAAGTTTACTAGAATGCATTTCATTTTTCATATTGTAATTTAATAGAGTTTTACCTCCTAAAGCACACAATGTTAACAGAAGATCATGGTCATTTAGGTTTCATTTTGTGCGCAGTGACTTTATACAAAAATACAAATTTTAAAATGTAGAACACTGTCTTTGTCTCTTTTACCCATCTCCAAAAATAACTGGCCCTAGCATGGCTGCCCAAGTGAAATTAGTCTAGAACCGCCCCTGCTACAGACGAAACTCGACTGCTTTCCACCAGGGCCAGGGTGCATGAATATTTCAGAAGGGTAAATAATTAATAATTAACGGCGAACAGGCCAGTGATCAAATGGAGCAGCATGGCAACAGACATGAAAAATCTGACTCTTGTAAACAAAGACAAGAGGACCCAGATTTCCTTCCCCTCTCCCCACCCTCTCCTTTCGCCTTTTAAATATGCGCATGTTCAACCGCCACATGTATGAACACTGTGTATCAGCAACTCTGTCAAACACACCGAGTGTCGCCCTCACCTCTTCGTCACTCACTCACATTCACACTTATTTTGCTTCAGAAGAATGAAATTTCCACGTATTCCTCAGCGACCCGGGGAATGTGACTGAGCGAGAACACTTGATCTGGCCACCCGCTGCTTTCTGATGGAAAGATTTGCTTTTTAATACAATCGTCACTACCCCCACCTGGATATGCCACGCCAAGACAAATCCCAGCTGTGTGACTCCAAAACCTGACAGAGCTTAAAAATTCCCTTATTACCATTCCCTTAAAATATCCAGACACACTAACTCCCAACAATGGTGGAAATGCTAATCACGTCTCTTGGCGGCTTAGAGGAGCATGAAAACAGAGCCGCCAATATGGAGGCTTTGGTGCATGTGCAAAAGTGAGGAAGAAGAGGAGGAAAAAGAGCCAGCTTTAATGACACACATTCACAGAAGCGTCATGGCTCTTAAAGGCTGCTTCTCTGAAATCTGGCCCATCTTGCTGCTTGACTTTAGCCAGAGGAGACATTTCATAAAAATCAGACTTAATCGTGTAAACACCGCGCAGACAAACAGAAAACCACTGCAAACAAAAATAAAACAACTCTGGAAGCTGTGCACGGATCGCCTTCAGAGTAAATTTTAAAGTAAGCATTCCGTTCCTTCGAGATTTTAATTAATGCTTTAATATGCAAATAAGTTAGCAGAGATAAAATCATGACAAACAGATGGCAAGTGTGGGTAATTATTTTGTGAATCCAGCAGGGGCATGTATTAAAGTTATGGTATCGTTTTCCTCAGGCCTCTGCAGCCATGGATGGTGATGTGGTGGTGGTGGTGGTGGGGGGAGGGGGGGTATCACTGATGAACTGAAACACAAACGAATTACGTGTGTCTCCGAATGACAAAGTGAGACGCAGTGAGTCTGAACATATCACGAATACCAGATATAAAGGGTGAGTAATCCTCAGTCAACAGCAGCCTTTCATTCCAGATCAGGAAGTATATTTGAAGTAAAAGCACCAATAGTCATTTTAATACCACCAAATCTGAAATACCTACACATCAGTGTATCTTTTTAACTAAAAGGGCACCACCTCCACCGGACTACTACTACTTTCCACATCAGGCAGGGCGGATGTCAATAAACAACCTTGCAGTAACAGAAAACACGCTCTAGAACAGCAGGTAATGCTTTTATGGATTAAATAATGCTGTTAAGCAAAAGGACTTTGTCATTGATATCCTGCTGTAGATATTTACATTAGCACATTTTCAGAGCCCTTCAATATCTTAAACCTCCCATTAAAACGACCCAGATTGAAGCTCACTGTCTTTGGAAGTTCCAAAAAGCCAGGATGGGCAAGTTCAAGTCAACTCCTAAACTTTGAAAACCGAGTGTGAAACAAGTCATTATGTGCTTTTCACCAAATGTTATGACATCCAACAACCGAACAATAATATACTGAATCAACACAAATTATGATTGCTTTTAGAAAGTGTATCAAATGACTCTTTATAAGTCACATTCATAATTTTATTATTTTCTCTCCGCTGGTAAAGAAACATGTTTTTTTCTTTTTTAAGAGGGAACAGAGACGATATGATTCAGAAGGAATTTCTTAACAAGATCCCTGGTGTTAAGTTGACCAGAGTCTGACTCGAGTCCAAGTCATGTGACTCGAGTCCACAACTCTGCCAGAAAGCCATGTTGTGTCAGTAGAAATGACTGACGCAATGTTGGTCAACAGCTGTCCTGAGGCAGTAGAAAACAATCATGCCATATAGCGGTGCCTTAAAGACGCATTTTTGTAGAACGACTTGGAAGTTAGCATCGCAAGGTGTCCCTTGACAAAGAGCAATACGATTTCTCCACTGGATATCGAAAGATTGCAGAAAATAAGATCTTTGGCCAACAAACTGTTATGATATGACAGGATAATCTCCACAGAACATGTCCTTAAAGCTAAGCTAAAAGAGGCTAATGCTAAGTAGTGTTATTCAGTCACTTGTGATTAATAACTTGTGAAGTGTCTGAATGAAGATGCAGAATGATCACATGGTGGGTTTGGACAACTAGTCACACTGCAGTGAACCAGCACAGTGGCAATGACAGCTCCCCCTACCTGCTCCTGTGGGGGGGTGTGGTCCAAATCCAAACAAGCAAGAGAGCGGTTAATCCTCAGGGAAAGACACAGGGCCATCAGGCCTCCAACCTTCAGCTGGTTGTGACGGAGGTCCAACCTCTGGATCTGACGGCTCTCTGCGAGGAACTCTGCCAGCGCCACCGCCCCTGCACAGAGACAGAGGACCTGAAGGGGGATCTCAAAACCTGGTTTTGCTACCCTAAATAACGTGCTCCGACCAGATTCCAGTTGTTAGACCAGGTATGACTTTTGTTTAACTCTTTCACTGTTTAGAACTCACTACACTAAAGAATCTACGGATCACATTCAGACGCCCGCCTCTAATGCTTCTGAAACTTGAATACTACATGCTGTGTCTCTTTAATGTGGTTATACATTAGAGTATGACAGGCGGTGATGGATGACATTATGGATCAGGCAGTCATGAGATAGTTTTGTTTGTGGAAAGTAAAAGTAAAGCTTCAGTCATGGATAACACCATCTTAGGGCAGTAGTTTTAAACGACACTGAACAAAGTTAGCAGGTGAAATGATGCATTTTTTGAGCCAAAAATATGTATATAAAAATGCAAACTTGGGATCTGGAGGGCATTTTCTATGGTGTACCTTCACATGTGATGCTGGCCTGAGCCAGGCCGAGTTGCAGCAGCGAGCAGTTCACCATCAGAGGCTCCCTGATCACCTGCATGCCCTCGTTCCCCAGGAAGTTCTCCCCCAGATCCAGGACCTGCAGGACCCTCAGCACGGGCTGAAACACAGCACCAGCTCAGATCTTATACTGGATTCAGAGGAAACTGGAGACTGTTACTGACAGTAAAGTAGGTCACTGAGTGATGAAGCTGTGTGTGTGTGGCTCAGTGTGTGAAGGCTGAGAAGTTTGAATCATTATTATTGTTGTTATTATGCGGTGATTATTATTCCCTCTCAGAACGTTTCCTCCTGTGTTAAACGCTCAGAACTTCTGCTTCCACTCTCCAGAGCCACATTAGCATTGAAGGTTGATTAGCTGGCGCACAGAGCTGGGGGTGTCTGGGGCACAAGAGGCCCATGTTGGCCGACAGCTTGAAGAGGAACGCACCACCCACTCCTCGTGGCCCCCTCGCCCCGCCACCCTTGTTAAACTCCTCTGGTCACTGCTCTGAGGAGCGAGGGAGCGCGGGGGCGGAAAGGAAGCCAGGAAGGCACCAGACAGACCCAGAGAGCTCCTTCTTTTGAGTTAATTTGCACCGCGGTGACAACAAACACACTTGAGAGGGTCCCCCACCCCCCTTTCCTTCGCTGAGTCGTGGCACACAGAGGCACCGCCACATCCAACGCGTGGCAAGAAGCTTCTCCGGTGAAGAGGGGAGGAGGAGAGGGAGGAAGAGCATCTCCAATGGATATGCACCAGGGATGATAGCAGACAATTAAAGAGGCGACTGCGTGGTGGAGAGTGTGTGAGCGGAGCATGGTTGAAGCCTGTCAAACGTAAACCACAGGAGGGTTGGAGTGAGAAGTTTGAGGGGGGTACGAGTGTGAAACCACCAAAAACACAGTATGCTTTCACACATGACATGCTGGCTTTAAACAAAAAAACAGTGGAACACACAAAGTAAAAGAGAAAAAATCAGGGCCCTACATGACATATAGCCCCCCAAATTCAGTTTGGTTCTAGCTCTGTGCTAGAGCTTTTTGGGTTTGGAGCTAGTTCGGAACAAGAATGGGGGACTGCATTGGGCTGAAGCTTGTGTTGCTTTCAATCGTACAAAGTCAGATTAAATAGAAGAACGACTTTCCCAGCTCTTTACTTTTCTCCAGAATGCTGAGGTTATTTCTTTATCTACGTGGTTCAGCAACATTAGCCAACTGCTGCAGTGATACGCTGCTCGTCAACCGGCGTTCAGTCTACCGTTTGCCCACGGCAGCGTCCGCTAGAAAGTATTCACTGTCTGACTGTCACACACTGATGAACATTTGCCATCCCCATAAGTTAATGTGTGTTCAGTCTGAATGGATGCTGTTCCGCATCACAACGCTGTTATTAAAGTTTCTTTCGCAATGGACGGATGATGTTAGCATAGCAACCGAAGCTAATCTGAATATCTTGACTACTTCTTACTATCCTATTGTGGCCATTTTCTACTGGCATATTTTACCGCCCTGTTTTTCATTATGATTTTACTTGTGATTGTCTGGCAACCTGTGTGGCCAATGTATTGATTCCACGTCACAGTTGCTATAATAAAATCACACTAATCCTGGTTAGCGTTGCCTGATAAGTGTGTTTTTTATAAGTGTGTGGTCGTGTTCTAGACTTTTTACTCAGCGATAATGCAGTTTACAACTTCATTCCCTTCTCCGTACTCCCCATGAACTGCTTATTTATCTTGACCCAGCCTCTGACGTAACTCTCTGACATATTCAGTTCTTGGTTCTTGACGAGCAGTTTTTTGGTTCTAAATGCAAACTACTTTTCAGGCCCAAGTGGAAACACGATGGTTCGCAATCAGGCACTGGGTTTGGTGCTCAAGGGTTAATATTGACCTCAGAATTTCGAGTGAATTTAGACATAATTACCCACATTCTGGAAGTGGAAGTGGAGTGGCCCATATCTGCTCCCCTGTCTTAGTTGTTCAGAAGACAACAAGTCACAGGGAGGAAAGGCACACACACCAAGCAGAAAGGTTAATAACAGCTCTCCTCGTCATCATATTCGACACTACCAGCTACGGGTCTAATTATCATCATTATGGCCTGCAAGGACATCTACTTATCCCCGTGACTGGCAGACCACATGAGCACCCCTCCTTAACACACATCTATTATTTAATCAAACTGTTCCTTCTTTTGGTAGCACTGGAGGAGACGTGGAGGAAGTGTGTGTGTGTGTGTGTGTGTGTGTGTGTGTGTGTGTGTGTGTGTGTGTGTGTGTGTGTGTGTGTGTGTGTGTGTGTGTGTGTGTGTGTGTGTGTGTGTGTGTGTGTGTGTGTGTGTGTGTGTGTTTGTGTGTGTGTGTGTGTGTCTACATGGGAGGCCTTTAATTTCTAGCCTTTTGACTTCCACAATCGCCACTCACATGACAGGAAGGTGCAGTTTATGCTGCCAATCAGGCGGAAGGAATGCATGTTATTAGGAGTGTACTGACAAACATGTTGATGCAGGACTTTTTTAAAGACGATTGTCTGGAGGCAACGCTCTTCATTTCCTCAAGGGATTAAAAAAAAGCAGGTATCAGATCAACTCAGTTGTATAAAACTAACATGCCTGTTCTGATTTCTTCATTGTCAGAGAAAGAATCTAGTACATATCTTCCGGAGCTGCAGCATTTTTGGCAAAACCCCTTTTTCTGTTTCTCCCTGAACCGTAGTCGACGGAGAGTAACACAGTAGCGTAACAATCCATTTGACATTTCTCATTCATCTCAAGTTTTAGGTTAACTTTCAGGTAAATTGGTTAAGCATGACTCACACGAGAATAGCAATGGGAACTAATGTCTTCGTCATTAAAGGGTTCACCGCAAAAGTGACCTATCTGTGCAACAAATGGTTTTGCCTTTCTAGGAACAAGTTATGTTAGGAATATTTAGGCCTCATAACTCTACCTTGTAGGATCCTCCAGGATAATAATAATAATAATAATAATAATAATAATAATAATAATAATAATAACAATAATAACAATAATAACAATAACAATAATAACAATAATAATAATAACAATAAATGGTATTTATATATGAAGCACTTATAACAGCCAAAAGGTTGTGACGCTGGACTTTTTTCAGGCTCAGTGACCAACGTGCCACTACACTTATGTCAGAAAGCAGCCATGTAAAGTTTATAAGGTTCACTGAGCCGTCTGTAAGGAGTTGGTACTGAAAACAATCTTTGCTAGCTAGCTAACAGTGGTGATCGTCACTTCCTGTGAGGGCACAACACCTGTGAGCCATTTGAGACGACAATAGCTGGTCAAATTTCACACACAGTGGTCACCGTGCCAAGATTGCAGTTCAGTAAAGGAAGCATCCACATTGAGACACAGCATGAGCCTTCAATGCATCTTTGAAACGACAAATAGAACACACACATTCAACGGTGTTCTGATCTACTGCAGCTTCTACGGTCAGGTTTAGGATAACTGACTTTGATTGGTCAGCACAGGATTCTGATGTCAAAGACAGGTTCTGTCGGCATTAACTGGTTCTGTTCCAAACTGAAGCTGTGTGATGTTCCTCACCAGAGCCTTGGCCAGATGGACCATGCCTCTCACAGTGATCTGATTGTTCCTCAGCAGGAGGACCCTCACACCTGCTGTCTGCCACCTCAGACCATCACACAGCTCCTCCAGACCTGCAGTGAAACAACAAAAACAACAACAACAACAACAACAACAACATCCAGTTACTGCAATTAGCTAAACCGGTTTGACTGACTGCTTTGTGTTTGTAAGCAGAGTGGTACTGACAGATGCTTGGTGGGCCATTCTTTAATAAATAAAAAGTGAATAAAGTTATACGATTAATAAGAATATGTCCCAAATTTTGCTCTGCATTTCATAAACACAATGTATATCTAATTAAAATGTGGGAAGGCAATTTATACCAGAACAACTGAGCCAAAGGTTTGTGTGAATTGAATATAAACAAAGCAATAGTACTATCGTGAAAACCACACATTCCTGCTTTTTAGTTTGTTCTTTTCCAAACATCAACCCAGACTTATTTTTCCTATATGTTATAATACCTTAAGAACCAACAAGTCAAAATGTAGTTGAAATTAAAACTTTATCTCCATTCACACATTAAACATGTGACATGTGAAAAAGCTGTAATTGGCTGAGTGTAATAAAATATATTCTCTGACCTGTGAATTTAAAACTCAAAGGAATAGTTTTTGGCCCTTAAAAGACATTTCTGCTAATCTTGTTCGTCAAGCTCTTTATCTGGGTAAAAAAGGAAGACGGATATCAATCTCAAGCATGGGGAAACAGCTGAAACATATAGCTTCTAACACAAGAAAGACCTGCTTTTTCTCAAACTTACTATTAATCATTATTGCATGTGTATTTATCTCCACTTCACTCACCTCACCAAACAGGTCATCCATTCAATTACATAAATCTGATGAACCCAAGGGTTATTAATGAGACAAACATACTTTTTCCACATCATTTCAGCCTCATGCCACTCTGAATGTATGGTCTTTTATTTGCTCACAGAGATGGACACCTACCATCATCTGCGATGGCGTTGCTGCTGAGCTCCAGGGTGTGCAAGGTGGAGTTGTAGCGCAGCAGGTCTCCCAGGTGCAGCGCGTCCTGGTAGCTGTTCAGCAGGTTGCTGGTGAGGTGCAGCTCCTGCAGAGCCCGGTTTGACTTCAGAGCACTCACTACAGGCAGAAAAAAATGATCCAGAACTGATCAGGAACGAATCCAGAACTGACATTATGCCTTAAGTACAATTCATTTTCAACTCCTCAATGACTTTGAATGACCAAGACTTGCAAATAGATTACAGTTTGAGGGATTTGTTTGTCTTGTAAATACTAAATCCATTTGTGAGTGTTTTCCATTTAGAAAAAACACAATGAATGGAGATTCAGGGTGGACCAGGCAGATATACTCCGCTTGACATAGTATTAAAACTAACGTTCTCCAACCCAGGTCATGAAGATGAGCCTTTATCTTTACCGTGAACTTACCAATGGATTTCAAAAAATGATTCAAACTTTAAATGGTTATGAGCAGGACCGATGATCTCAGGATTATTGTTTGTTTTTGATGATTTTTTTTGTTTACCTGTAAAGATTTTTTGATTATTATTATTATTTTATATTTTTTTGATTTGTACAAAGAGATTAATTTTATTTATTTTTAAAAACAATGCAGATATCACGACCGCTGACGACCATGTACTGAACTCTGTATGACTTTCCATTAGCAGTGTTTGCTAGAGAGGGTAGGACTAGAAAAACTTTTATGCTTCTTCTTGCCACTTTTGAACATGAACTTTACTATTTATACTTAGTAAAAAAAATCTTTGTTAACATGTTCAATAAATTGAAAAAAAGTGTTTACAAACAAACGTATTACTGTGTGAGCATGGCCTTTACCCAGAGGTCTAAGAGAAATACCAACATCAATCTGATCTGATTCTTTTATAACAACAAAAGAGACTATAGAGTTTTGAAAGTCATTCTGAGTATGCAGGGTTTTGATCTTCTTGAAATGATTTTATTTACAAAATGTGGAACGTTTGGGCTCCTTGTCACAGGGATAACGTGGGGCTCTCATGTCACACACAACTATTGAAGCTCCTGACTCTACGGCAACATGATAAGAGGCACATGGCAGTGTATAACCTCATATCTGCAGAACCTGCTCTCCCTCCTCCAGCCTTAAATGAAGAGATAGTTTTAAATTGATATTAGGTATGATGTGTTGCACTGTCAGTATGTCCTGTGATGGGGGCTCCTCTGGTCTGTAACGGGCTGATTGATGGAGAGTGAAGTTGAGCATGAAAGCAGGAGCACAGCAGGCCTCTCCGCCTCCTGCAATTACCGCGCTGCAGATCAAGTGGCACTCCACCAACATGAACGGACCATTGTTGGAGCCAGAGTTGTGACTCCTCTGTGAGGGGGGGGGGGGGGGCGGGGGGGCTTACACAACACTGGTAAACTTTCAGGGCCCCCTCTTCAAAATGTCAATGTGTACGCCATTGTAGGGACCTGTTCATTACGGCGCTTTATCTGCTGGTGTGTGGAGAGATCTTGTATTTATTTCTTTGTGTGTGTAACGGTACTGTACTGCGGGACACGTCTCTCAGTATTTTCTGGGCCTTTCTGCCCTCGCATCCAGATCGATGGTGCAGATTTGATCAAGCCTGTTGGGCTGCATGTGGAATGCCAACATTGTCATCAGGCACAGTGGGAACCAAATGGTGGAATCGGTGGGATTGATCCGGTCGAGTCCACCACCGGCGCCCAATCCCCGCAATCAGAGGCCCCTCCGATCGAATGCAATGATCCTCAGCAGGGACCCCCCGCCGGGAGGGAAGGAGGGGGGAGGGGGTCTCTGGGCTCAGTAAAGGCACAGAGGATGGGGTGGGATGAGAGGGGAATGTGAGGGGGGGTGAAACCTTAAATATCAAAGAGATTCAGGAAATGGTGTTGGAGGAACAACTATATATTGGGAAACCAGGACGGGGTGGGGGGGTTATTTTGTCCCAACACAGTTGTCAGAAAACATGGCAACTAATTATGTAATATTTGTATGTATTTAAACATGTATTTTAGACCTCATCATAACTAATGCTTCGACTAAAGAACTCTAGATATGTCGATGTTTGATCATGAGCTCAGCCCAACACTCTTTGGATAACTTCTGGATAACGTTGTTACGGCGAGCACACGTAACAATAACTCTAGTCTAATGTTGTGCCCTATTCAAATATTCTCATCCTCACTTATTATGAACATTTTTGAAATAAAAAACAATATTGTGATTTTCTGAATCCCTGAAAAAAAAAACAATTCTAAGATACAAACCACAGCCTGGAATGTATCGTTACAGCAGTATTTATACCTGATTAGTACTATTTATTTTATTAAACCATCCCTTAGGAGTATTTATGTATTTATTTACTCCCCACTGTGCCATTCTGAATGAATCCTGAAAATAAAAAAATATGTGATTTTTGCCTCATAATGACTATAGCTGCAACATCCCTACTGAGCTCAGCATCTGAAGCCTTTTAGTATCCATTTTTATGTGACCGTCCCTCTGTTTGTGTGTGTGTGTGTGTGTGTGTGTGTGTGTATCTGTGTGTTTAGGTGGGGGCAGGTTATGTGACCCTTCCAATATCCGACGGCATTACCGATCACTATGGCCACGGAAAGCAGTAGAACAGCAGAACAGCAGCCAACCAATGACTGTCAGAGATGAAGGACACTTTTTTTTGTTCATCCCAATGATTCTTTCATCGTTCTTTGGTAAAAAATAAGGGATTTTTATTCCATGAGCGCATAAACGTGTGTCTATAATGTGTGTTGGAATGTTTGGCTAAATTGTACAATAAAACAATAAATATATCAATGTATCTGTTTTCTATTTTTGTATATTTTGTATTGGCTAAGCCTCCAAGGTATATAGTGAAAAAAATCTGTTTGTGTGTGTATGTGTGTGTGTGTGTGTGTGTGTGTGTGTGTGTGTGTGTGTGTGTGTGTGTGTGTGTGTGTGTGTGTGTGTGTGTGTGTGTGTGTGTGTGTGTGTGTGTGTGTGTGTGTTTGTCCTGGGGCCAGCAGGACCAGATTTTGACCTGTGGCCCTCTCTGCAGGTCTGGCCCCGGATTACAGGCCTAATCTCTTACCTGTCACTTTACACACCGCTGCACACATCTATAGAGGCACTGGCAGCCAGGAGACACACACACACACACACATACACACACAAACACACACACACACAGTCAGACACAAACACAGCTACGCATTAATTTATACTGAAAGTCCACACATAAATCATTTTTAAAGCCGACAAAGAGAGCGTTAAGTGTGACTTTGCGGTTGTGTGTGTGTGTGTGTGTGTGTGTGTGTGTGTGTGTGTATGCATCATACCTAGTGTGTACAGTGGCACCCCGCTGAGCTGGGCGTTGTGGAGGTGCAGCTCTGTGAGCAGGCTGGTCAGCAAGGCTTTAGATAGAGACCGAGCTGGGTAATCAACCACGGCCACGTTACACACATCCAGCCTGGAAAGACGCACACTCTGAAACACACACACACACACACACACACACACACACACACACACACACACACACACACACACACACACACACACACACACACACACACACACACACACACACACACACTGTTATGCAATCAATACAGACACATGAACAAAGAAACAGTTCATCACGATGTATAATAAACAGAGAACAGCAGTGTATGGTGGAAGAAAAAGGCTTCACTGTTCACGATTAAAACACAACTTAAAAAGTGCAGAGATCAGTATTAAACACTAACACTGTGACGGGTAGCACACAGATATGGGCCCTCCTGGGTTCTGTATAGTTCTGTAGATAGAGGCAGGAGGTCTAAACTAGAACTACAACGCACCTGGTTTACAGACACAGCAACTGCAAAACATTGTCATCAACACATACGTATTCCCGTATTTATTTATTTAATTATTTATTAAGTAATCAACTCCGATATGCAAATTTCACTACCCGTCTGTTTTTAAACACTGTGATTTGAGCTGCAAGTATTGTATTGATGCATGTATTTATATGTATGTATAGTATAGGTACATACTCATGTATTCATTTTTTTTATTTTATTGCTTGTAGATCTTCTTCACATTGTCTGTCTGCTCTGCCTGTTTCATAACATGTTTCTGTTTTTTGTTATGTTGCATATTTTAATTGGCTGTTCTTTACTTGTGTAAAATGAAATTGGTCGGATGAAGAAAACCTTTCTAATGACAATAAATCCACAATCAATTCACTTTTGATGAGTGTATCACAGTACTAGAGGAAACTGAGGAAAGATTTGGTTGTTTTGAGAGAGTAGACTGAAGTGACTGTAACACTAATGTGCTTCATCAAAATACAGTGTAGAGGAACGACAATGGCCACAGCCGGCTTTAAACGCCCCAGGGATGAGACCAGGCGGGTTCCATAGACACATGTTGTCCTGGTATATGAAGACACAAATCGGAGCACAATTTGAGCTGCTTTCATGAAGAAATGTCCCGTTTTGACAAAGTAAATATCAGTTCTCAATGAACTAACGATACCCAAGTATTTATTTGAAACTCAAGAGTGACTTCCAGGAACTCTACAACGGTTGGCACATAAAGAGAGTTCTAACATTTATGACAAAATAATCCTACCTGGAAGACATGTTCAGAGTCCTTCCATTGTGCTGCTGTGATCAAACACACACCTGGCAGAGGTAACACTTGGACCCCCAGCTAATCAGTCACGCCTGCTAATGCTATCTGTGAGGCTGGAGTGATGCTGTGTGTGTGTGTGTGTGTGTGTGTGTGTGTGTGTGTGTGTGTGTGTGTGTGTGTGTGTGTGTGTGTGTGCAGTGGGAGAACTTCTCACCCTGTTTGCTCTGCCCTGCATCTTCGAACCCCTGTAATGTGCAACAAACTCACTTTCCAGGATGTACATTCCCCCCAAAGAAAGCCCACCAGAAGAGATTACAGTTCCCCTGCGTCAGCCCACCTGCTTTATCAAATGAGCGAGGGCCCTCCAACACGATGTTCCCATACTGCTGTTGTCAGAAATGTCAAGATGGGTTGTAGATTCATAGTACAAAATCATATCCAGCAAGGCCGATGCTCCCTGGAAAAGAAGAAAAAGAAAGTGAAGAAATTTGACAGGAATGTTATGAAGTTCTTTTGGAAGGAGAAAATAGCTTCTAATCTGATACAGAAAAGGCCTGAATATGAAACTGTGTTGGAAGAGCGAAGATGAGGAAAATAAGTTTTGCTCATAAAACTCACATTTTCTTCCAGTTGGGCTGCCTGCAGATTGATGAAATCAAAGTGCAGCGATTTCAGAACGGCTTCCAGAGCTTCACAGGAGCGCTGGTCTAATCGCTCACCTTGATAGAGGCAGGCAATCAAACAGAGATAATTGGGAGGCTGTTTGCTAACAGGCAAAATTGCGCGGCTCTAAATGCGCTTTATCCTCTTTCTGAAATGAACGTTTCAGCAGAAATCACAACAAAACAACTTCCTTTATGTGCAAAGTTATCGAGTGCGTTCCTGTGTTCTTGTTAATAAAGTTGTGATGAGGAGAGGGAGTAATGACAGCGCTGCTCCCTGATTGGAGCTCCAACATGTGTCCAATGATTACCGACTGAACACGGGAATCAATAAACATTCTCATATATGGCAACTGAACTTCTAAACATCTGACTGTAATCTGATTACTTTTCCTCCATAGCCACATTCAGCATGAATACTAAACATTTCCATGTAGATTACTTTTTTTTAAATTTGAATTTTAAGAAATTATTCACACAGCATACATAACAAAATAAACACATCTAGGTACATAACTTAACTACATAACAGTTGACAACTCTGAAATGAAATAATAATACTACTAATAATAATAATAATACTACTAATAATAATAATAATACTACAAATAGAAGAATGGATACAATATTAATACTCAGGTATACATTCATTGTCAATTCTTACCTCATGTTCCTTAGAAATCTTCATTATTGTGTTCTATACTTTTACCCATTTTCCCATCTTTCCTCAAAGGTATGCATCTGGTTTCTAATTCTCATAGTTGTTATCTCCATTCCATAGATTTCATTTACTAGGTTATTCCACTGTGAGTTTATTAAGTTATTATCTTTTAGCCAATGACTTTTTTGTTTAAGTGAGTATTTTCTGCCACTATTTATTTCAAAACCTTTGATTCAATTCTAAAAATGTGAATGCCATAATGTATCAGCAATAATAAAAACACAATATAATACAGAGTAATATGATACGGGAATATTGGGCTCTGCTCTGCATGTTTTTTTAGTTTTAAAATCATAATCTCTTTATATTTTTACTTTAAGTATTATGCTACCTTATATTTTGTAGAGGAAGCCTGTTTAATTGGAATTGGGTTTGTTCCCTTTGGGATTTAGCTTCTCGTCACTCACATGGATGGAGGACTTTCTTACAGCTCTTTATACCTCAAAGGAAGCCCTGCGTATTTGACTTTTTCTTACCCTGTTTAGATTTATCATAGAGTAGTTCTAAGTGATTATACAATTAATGCATTGCTTTGCACCTGTCCCTAACCCTTTTCTTTTTTATCTTTTTTATGTTTTATATATACTAAAATCTTTTATTTTAGTATATATAAATGTCTGCTTTATACAGGAAGTTCAGGTAATAAGTGACTCTCGGTTAGGTTTGCCCTGTAAACAGATTAATAATAACTGATACTATATGTTTCATTTCATTAATGCATTTAAATCTAGATATATCAGTGTGTTATCATGAGTTTTGGGTTCAGCCCGAGACTTTGACAGGCTGGATAACTTCTGGAGACTATCATAGGTAATGTTGTCATGATGAGCGAAAATAAGAATACCCACAGGCCAATGTTAAATTATACCTAATTTATTATTTACTTTTTCAGAATAAAAGTCAAAAATTAGATTTTCTGACTTCCTGAATTGAACCTGGGACACACAGCAGAGCCTATAAGTGTATCATCACAATAGTATTTATACCTGATTTATATTATTACACTTTCCCTTGGGATGAACTTTAGTTGTATTTACTCACCACCGTCTCTGAACCATCTCCACTATTTAACTTCTTCTGTGCAAATATATGTGATATATTTATCTTTTGTGCTTCTAAGCATTTAGTTTCCTTTATTTTTGCACACATTTTTATATTTGACAGATGTTTACTGTACATTTTTGCTTTTTGTAATCCCACCACCTCTGCTCACGCTGCTCCAAACTTTAAGTTACGTTACATTTGATGTGTCAATGCATTTAAGGAATCCCAGTTAGATTTAGGTAATCTGATTACTCTTGATCAGGAGTCACACTGATCAGAAGCATGTGATCCCCCCCCCACCCCCCACTCTCCTGGGTTCAGTCTTATCTCCCCGGCCATGAAGGGGGAAATGATAATTACTATCATAATTATTTCCAAAATGATTTTTCCCTGTCTTTTAACAATAATCACTTAGCTGAGCGATGGCGAAGGGTATGTGTGTGTGTGTGTGGGGGGGGGGGGGGGGGGGGGGGAAGAGAGAGCCATCTGAAATCCCATTTTTCTAATCCGCCCTGCGTCGGGAAGATAATAAGGCAGCGACACCCGCAGTCAGATGTCATCAGTGCGTGACGACAGAGACACCCAGCGACGCATCACACAACACTGCAGCTGTGTGTATGTGTGTGTGTGTGTGTGTGTGTGTGTGTGTGATGCACACTGTACGCAGAGTTCTGAGACCTTTAACATGAGGTCTGAGGTCAGAGGTCAGCTGGGGATCGGTTTGATGTGAGAACTGATCACATTCAGTGACAGATTGAACGGAGAAGAGTAAAGGCGACACACGAGTGTCGCTTCCATGCAGTGCAGGCAGGTTCATCCACAGTTAGGATTAGGATCAGGATCCAATTCAGTATAGGATTTAAAACTTGTATTTTAACTATGATACGTTTTGGTTTAATGTAAGTGCCATGATTAAATGTGTCCTAATTGTAGGTATATCAACTTGGATGAGGGATTATATCCATTTCACATGTAAAACAATACTTAATGAGGGAAAGACAATTGTAGACATTAAGTAATCATTTCATAGTAAATGATTCTGCCGAGCAAAAAACATTAAACACTTTTTTTTGTTGCAGAAATTAACATAGTACCATATTGTCAGACTGCCATCAATGAAGTTTTAATTATGACATTTGACTAGGGTAGGTTAGATGTAATGTAAATTCATTCAAATTAAATTTAGAATTAAGAAGAAAAATAGTATAGACATTAAATGGGGTTTAATTTGGTTGAATGTGAAGCTGAATGTAGTTTGTGTTCAGGGTTTAAAACTGGTATTATATTTTAGTTAGGGTGATGGTTACGCAATCAAACTGAAGGTTCAAATGAGTGCTAGATTAATATAGGATTAAGACGGAATGAGACTCAGGTTATTTAGAACATATGGTTGGTGTTATCATCTCAAAAGAGATCTGCCTCTCTGTTGTTTAATGTCATCATATAGTCACAAAAAAAAAAAATATATATGGGACATTTGAAATGGCATCAGACATATGTATTTCCCAGATTCCCTTTTGGTTTGTATAGCCGGTGTGTTTCTCACACATTAAAAAACAAGTAAATAACTACAACAAACAATACATATGCACTCCTCTATCTGAACCACACCATTGTGTGTGTGTGGATGAAATATGTTGCCAAACTGCTCTCCCATATTTTCTATCCTATAATTGCACTTTGATTGAATATGTATAAAATTGCAAAATCATTCAGTGTATCATGCACGTCCCATAAAGCCCTCAATCACGCTTAATAATGACGGAGTGAGCTTACCTTTGAGATCCAGACATTTCACACCGCCACCTACACACACCCCCTGCTGAGAGAGAGGGGGGGGGGAGGCAGGGGGTGTGAGGGAGAGGTGTGAACACACACACACGCACACACACACACACGCACATGCACACACAAACACATACACACACACACACACACACAGATATTTGGCAGCAGCAGTGCAACCCCCCCAGTCTCTTTCCGCTCGGCCTCTCCATCCATGCCCTGCCGTAGCGGTTTGATCAGGAGGCTCATTGGACGCCAGAGCATGAATTATGAATTTCACACAGTTTACCGCCGCCGTCGACGGTGACACGGCGTCCTAATTAACCAGTGTATAATAATTAGAAACAGCTGGTCATCAGTTGATGTGTTCATTTGCCAGAGCCAGTGTTCCACATACATCTAATTTGACTGCATCAATCACCGGAGGTGGCACATTTGTGCGGATGGTGGAAAACACACTTCTTTTTTTTTCAACTGACAAGCAAATCAAGGAGAGGGAGCAGGTTTTTTTAATGGCTCCTTTATTGATGCTGGTAAAATTAGATTCTGTGTTATTAGGGTAAGATGATTTTGGATCCTATAAAAAAGTTTGACCAAATGTTTTCCCAGGGTGTCAGCCATAGACTTAATATTTAGCAACTTTGATCAGTGAAGAGGTACACTTCTGATACATGACCTATATATAATAACAATAATTTAATACAAATCATTTCACAAGTCTCCCTGAGTAGTAAATGCTTTTTTTAAAGTTGTTCCAATAAGAACACAGCTCTGGGGAGTATAAGGATGTTTAGCAGGACAACTGTCAAATGTGAAATGAGAAATATTTAAAGTAAATTATAATATCTCTAAGTGGCAGCATTCACTGAAGGCCACCCACAACCAGCAGGGGGCCCCAGGAGTGAGCAGATTACAGAGATGGTCTTTGGTTTCCTCCCTACCTTTGTGTTTCTCACAGCGCTATAGGAACATATCATTCAGGCTTTTATTGAGTTGATTTATTTCATTAGAATATCTTTACTGTCAAACATGATTTGAAACAGTTGGGGTTTGTTTTTTTTTTTTGGGGGGGGGGGGTTAAAGCATCATCTCCTAATGATTGTGGTGATAGGGTTTTATGTTATAAAAACAACTATATCATAAAAGTCTGATGAAACAGTTCTGCTTTATTTGTATGACAGATTTCAGTTTGAAAATATCACGTGAATGTGGACCAATCAGTATCCAGCAATATTTAAACGTTATAACAGACAGTAGTGAATTCTCTGCTGCTATCTATCAAACTCATCAGACCACGCCCCCCACAGTCAGACAGTCGGGAGGAGCTGAGTCTATATTAGTCTAAATAGTATATTTGTAAACTCTTGATTTAAACATCAACATTTACTAAACATGTTGTTGCTTTTTAGTGGGACGTGGGGGGGGGGGGGAACCTTGATTTGGACCTTCGGACAATTTACACTTGTTATCCCCTGTCTCCCCCCTCTACTCTATCACTTCAATAGAGGCACTGATGGCCCAACGGAGCAGAGGAAAGAGGAGAGGAGAGAGGAGAAAGAGGAGACAGGGGAGAGGAGATAGGAGAGAAAGAGACGTCGTCCATAATGTGCTCCCGTTGACAGAATGAGACGGATCAATGGGACATAAATGACACTGTTCCTGTAGACAAGAGGCTCTGTGTAATTGCTGGAGGTGGCTGAGTTTCTCCTCGTAATCATCTTAACTGAAACACACACACACACACACACACACACACACACACACACACACACACACACACACACACACACACACACACACACACACACACACACACACACACACACACACACACAGACTTTTATATAAACAGAAAAGGGCTTGTCTCTTGAACTCAAATGGAGGGCAGATTCAATTTCACTTTGTTCTTTGGATTTTTTGGGCATTACTTCCATATATTATTATTTAATATATGGAAGTAATTATTATTTATCTGACCCTTCATTTGGAAGATTGGAGCAAAAAGGTCTAATATAAGTAGTACTATTACATTAGTCTACAACAATATTTGAATATAATATAAGCAACACATGCATGAGAAATGCAAGAAATTGCAATGAACATACATATGGCTCCCAGGTTTCGGTCACAAATATACCTGGACCTCATTATTAAACATCTTATGCAGAACTTTATGAGGCTGCTGCTTGGTTGTGAAATGTGCATCTTTTGTTTGCACTGTGCATCAGAATTACAAAGTTCCTTTTATTATATTCTGTGAGCTGCCTTTCAAACACTTGATGTATCTCGGTCCATTATTTTCTGTGAGTATTAAAGGAACAGCTTCTATATTATTTTCATTAAATGTGAGTGCACAATGTTGCCTAGAGCCAACAAATAAAAAAAGTTTAGGACTATTTACAATGTAAACAATTCTGGTTCTTTAGAGGTTCATGCAGATCGTATATGTCTACATTTGGCTCTTCCTTTCAGTCATAAATACCCCCAAATAATTAGACACCTTTCACACCTCCTTCAACTCCTTAAAATGTAATCTGTGAGTTTACACATGACGGATTTTATCACCACTAAATGGGATTTTTAAGAAAACAATATGAATCAGTTTTTTTTTTTTTTTTGCTTAATTGTAACGCTGATTGTTTCAGCTGCTGGCTTTTCAGCACGAGGCCGAGGAAACTTTTAGCCATGGTTGAGGTGTCCAGCTTCCTCCATCCATCCCTCTATCTCTGACTTTGCCTGCCTCGCTTTCACCTCTGAATTTTTGTTGGGTCTGTGACAACAGCAGAAAAAGGAAAAAAAGTGTCAGTGTGTGCTGGCGTCCGGCTAGCGACTGAAACCGCTTTGTTCGTGGCACCGAGCCAATGCACCACTCTCTGCAAGAATGTGCAGGCAACTGGCTGGGAACCTACTCCCAAAACACTCACACACATAGAAAGAGAAACACACACACAGCACTGCCTCCTCCTCACGAGAAACACAGTGCGGCTGTTTTTCATCTTAATGAATTTCTGAACTTGTGCGTTTCTTCTCTGCTCGCCGCTGCCTCGTGGTGAAAGACGGAAACCGAAGGCGCCGGCTGCCAAATCTATTGATGTGTCAAGAGGGAGAGAGGACAAAATGGAGTGATAAAAGGAAAGCATTCCTCCCTCACACACACAGACGGAGAGAGGATAGGCTTTCCAAACTTGAAGTCATCTCCGGTGCATTCTGTACTCTTCAGTCAGGTGGCTTTGTATTAAAATCTGTTTGACAACTCCATTCCTCTCCTTAGCCCATTTAATTAACTGAAGGAAATCTAAATAAATATATGTATTTTTAACGTGCATTTCCAGAGCTCTTAAGGGTTAAAAATCACCCCCACATTTTCCTTTCAGCATCTTTTTGCAATAAAGGATAAATTATTTAAAATAACACGACCTTTTATCTCACACCCTTTGAAGGCAGAAAATTAAAAATGTAAATTGGGAGCTAATTAATATGCAAATGTATTCATTCGCTGTTAACAATTAGCAATTAAAGCTGCAGTGTCTAGAAAGAGCAAAGACAAAATTAGTAACTTCATTTATCATTTAAAAAAACCAGATCTAAAAACGTACATAAAATTCTAATTGACTTCCAGGATTTCCCACTGTCACTGCCTTTGTTCGCCCCGTGCTTTTGAAATATATGATGGCGGGCGATCAGCGGCTTAATTAATGCCACTTTGTGTAAAATACACCTTCCCTTTAAATGGTTGATGTCAAAAATAATGTACTGTGCAGGCTGAGCGGCAGTGATGGTTGGAAGTATGTGTGTGTGTGTGTGTGTGTGTGTGTGTGTGTGTGTGTGTGTGTGTGTGTGTGTGTGTGTGTGTGTGTGTGTGTGTGTGTGTGTGTGTGTGTGTGTGTGTGTGTGTGTGTGTGTTCTTCTTTGACTCTGCTGTATTTTATTTCTGGAAGTTTCTTACCATGTGATTCTATCTGGAAATATTAAAGCAAAGGGAAGAGAGACACATCAATTTTGAATTAGATACAGATTGCTTGTAAAAAAATATGTATGATAGTATTCTTAAGAAAAAGCATAATTAAGAATAAGAAGTCAATATGATAACAGGGGAGTAGACTTGTATCACATTTCTGGATGACGGAAATCTGAATGAACTGCAGTGACAGAAAGAGCGTGAGGTTCAGAGTCCTGGCACAGACGTTGGTTCTGATGTGAATAATCTTTAGATTTGTCTTAGACTTAATAAATTATAATAATAAAATAAAATTACAATTATACTAACCTCTGTGTTCTATACATTTGCCCAGAAATGACCTTTTACAAGCTTTTTGTTCTCTGACATCTTTTTATCCACTGAAAGATTCATTATGAAATATTCAATATTTTGATCCTGAAACGTTGCTCATTTATGGGTAGACACATTTTAAAAGGCATCCTCTGAGAGATTTAAAAGACACGTGTATGATATTCTACATTTTTATTTTTCTAAAAACACGTACAAAATGTGACTCAGGTAACGAATGCCTTGTTTCCACTGAATGCTACGGCCCAGCTTTACTCTCCCCTGCAGAGAGCAGTGTGTAAAAATGGCGACTTTGTGCAGGACACATGACATCATGTTGCAATAAGTGCAATCCTGAGGACAATTCTATCATCCGCTTTAAACCTGAACCAGACTCACAACTTTTCCTAATACACTGAAAAAACTCAAACATCGACTTTAAGTAAATGTATTATGTCAACAGATTACACATAACTGTATTAGGTTAATTGAAAGCAATAATATTTGAACCTAGTTGAACCTATTTAAACGTAATACTATTGCTTTCAACTAACCTAATACAGTTATGTGTAATCTGTTGACATAATACATGTAATTAAAATAAAGTTCAGCGTATAAAACCAGTGCAGATGGAACTGGATGCCTCTGGTGCGGCTGTGGTCGAACACACTCTGCTCTTAAATCGAGAATGAACTTCCATTTTCTCATGCGTTTGGTATTTAAAGTAGTAGAATAGAAAGAAACATGTGAGTTTATCAAGGAGTGTGTGTTTGGTCATTCCGGTGACAGAGCGTCTCCCCTGTGTGAACCCTCAGTGAGTCCAGGCCTGTAATATTACCCTACTTACAAAAGCACTCATATTACTTGTGTGCCCACCCAACCATGAAAATTCAATTCAGCCTAATAGTGCACCACCAATAGTGCGTCACACATGCCATTCAGTTTAACTGCAACCGCTCCGAATTCAATTAGAGGCAGGGAATGTAGAATGGACTCTTTTACACGTAGACAAGGTTTTATCCTCTCCCAGTTATGCATGCTGTTTCCCAAACGGCATTAAAGCAGAATTGTGTAAAACCACAATGGAAAGACTGTGGAGGCATTGTGTTTTAAATACAGCAATGTTGGAGCTGCTTGTGTGTGTGTGTGTGTGTGTGTGTGTGTGTGTGTGTGTGTGTGTGTGTGTGTGTGTGTGTGTGTGTGTGTGTGTGTGTGTGTGTGTGTGTGTGTGTGTGTGTGTGAATGACAACTGGAGTGTGTTAGCGCTGGGTCCCATGGTGATCCACATCCCGGTCTATACTTCCCGCTTCTATTTTCCCTGTGTGATCGCCGCGGCTGCCGCTGTACGCCGCATCCAACGCGCCACTCAGAGCCCTGTTATCGCTGCCTTGGCCTGTAATGAGAGGAGCGACATATGTCCGGCCCCCCCGCTGCGTCCTGATAAGCGCTCACATTCAGACGCATGCTGAAGCACTCCTCCTCTCTCTGCTTTTATTCTGCATGCGAAAGCTGCTAACAACCACACAGGAAGAAAGTGTGGCACTTACTTAGTGACATTTACCTCGCCGCCGCAAATTCCACAGGGGGGGGGGGGGAGCACAATAACAATCAGCATGCATTTAATTTAAAAAGAAAAATGTTCCCTTTAGAATAACGCAGGCGGGGAGAGATATAGCTGTCTGTGTGTGTGTGTGTGTGTGTGTGTGTGTGTGTGTGTGTGTGTGTGTGTGTGTGTGTGTGTGTGTGTGTGTGTGTGTGTGTGTGTGTATATAACAGTAGTGCCGGCAGACTTCCGCAGTGCAACATTAATGCTAATCAAAAGAGCTGAGGAAGCAGCGGTGGTCTGTAAAAACAGATTTCCTCTTGTCTTTTCATTTCTGCAGAACCCCCCCCCCCCCCCCCCCCCCCAGGGGGATTTATCACGGGGAAATAACATTTCTGGGAATTTAATCTGACCCCGTGAATTTAATAGAGGCACGTTGTCATGTAAGGCCGTTTTTTTTTTAGCTGTGGATAAATAATGGAAGTTAAGTTGTGGTAATTGATTTCTCTTCAGTCCACTCAACTGAATAATCTGCCGGGGAAACAGCCACTAAGCTGTCATTAGAAGATCTGCCAACATGCAACTCATCCTGAGCTTACTCTCCAAACATCACGGGAAGAATACAAACCCAGAGTCGGAGCTGATTTACAATCCTTTTGTGTTTGGAATGTTTAAAACACTTGACATTAAACTGAGAAACAACAGTTTGTTTCCGCCGTAAACTCAAATAGATCAATAAACCACTCTGAGGACAAGCTCAGCCACTATTGCACTTCATTTTTTAAACATGATTATCTTAATTATCATAGTTTATACATAAATAGGATGAGAAATGATACTGTCTTGTTATCTGAACATGGACTTGTAGGAATTTATTTTGTTCCTTATTATTTTCTTTTCACCTTGAAACTAGATGTATGTATTAGTGTGCATTGCCGTACACATCCATTACCTTACGCTGCACTCCGCCAGTGACTCCCCTCATAACAGAAGCCCCGTTGTAAGCTTGGGCGTTAAATTTGGCCTTTTGTCCATTTGGGAGTATGGTGCTTAGCCTCTCCAGAAGTGCTGTAGCGATTGTGTCAGCAGTCGAGTTCTGGATAGTAATGAATTCGAAAAACCGCTCTTGTACTACACTTGTAGCATTGATGTAGCATAGCACAAGCACTAGCTGGAAGTAGGTGGATACGTCCGTCGTCTCGTCGGCGTGAATGGCGATAAAATCAGCGCTGTTTACCTCCTGCAGAATGTAATCCCTCAGCACCAACAACATGCTGTCCAACAGCTCGTTTTGTACCGTCTTTGATGTGCGTTTAAACACGGTGGCGGTCTTCAAGTGCTCCTCCAGCACAGTGTCCAGGGAGGAAACTAAATCCACCAATCCCCTGAAAATACCAGGGTTGACTGAAGATTCTGTCTCGTCATGCCCACGCAAAGCCAACTCAAAAGCACCACAAAACTTGACACGATCGATTATTTCGCCTAAAATATGCCAGTTTTTATCCACCTCCTCATTGTGTTTCCTCACGGCAATCCTGTGGCCGTCGTCCAGCTGCATAGCAATGTTCGCCGTGCCTAGCATGGCTAACTTCATAGAATTGTCCATGTGTGCCCTGGTGTTCTCATGCTTCCTCACTTTCTCAGAAAGGTGCTTCATATCCCTCTCTCCAGTTGTGGTCCATGCTACATCTGTCCCCCTCGTTGTTTTAAAAATCAAGCAAGGAAAGCAAAATAAGGCATTAGCATGACTGCATCCCGTGTACCAGCTATGAGAGAAGCCTCGCATATACGGCTTCCCTTTGCCAGTAGCCTGCTGCTGTTTGATGACAATATCAGGTTGATCTGGGCCCAGCTCTTTCACCTGAAGTTTGTCCGCCAACTCTTCTCTCAAACGGCTCTTGAATGAGAGATTTCACCGGTAGGGACCGGGTTGAGTCTTGGGGTACTGCTCACGCTCGCCATTGTTGTTGTAGTTAAAATGGCACCTGTAGTGACTGGTCCTGACCTTCAGGAGCCTCTTTATACATTCATGGCCTGGGGCTATTCTGAAACGGCCCCTCCGCAAGAAGTTTTGATTAAGCTGATTCGCTACATTTTATGACAGACGTTCATATCTTGAATCAGCAATTGGCTAACCTGCTACAGAGATCCACCTCAGTGGGGAGATTTCACTTTAGCCGCAGCACAGTTTTTCAGTCAGACAGTGTACTAGGAAAAGCATATATGTTACCCAAATTATTTTAAAATCATATTTTACACATATTTCTGGGTGCATTCCATATTTTAAAAACACACATATTGACAATTTATATAATCAATTATTTTTGTGCGTGTGGTTTTAGGGAGGGCGGCGCCCCATCGCCCCCTATGGGCCAGCCGCCACTGTGTATATGTGTACGTGTGTATGTACTGTATAGAATTTTGTTGGTTTGTGTGCGTATTTAATGACCGATTCATCTATTTTTCTTCATCCTGAAACTGTTTGACTAACGGGAGGGCTTCTTAAGCTTTCTGCCCTCCTGCTTCTACTCATTTAGTTTGTTTTTCAGATTCATAAATTATCTGTACTAATATTGTAATAGTAGAATAAATACAAAAGAAAAAAAATAATTAAATAAATTCGGAGAAAATCATACATTTCTATACATGATTTCTGTTGTGATTTGATTATTTAAAAAATATCTATTTTAAGAAATATAGTATTCTGCTTTCTATATTGGACTGATTCTATTTGGATTTAATGAAATAATAACAGGGATTTATTTAATTTGACTAATGGTTTGATATCCCATTATCAGGGGTATTCTTTAAAATAGACTTTTTTAAAAAGAGAATTGTTTATTTTACTCTACATCATTTGTACATTTTTGAATTAAAATGCTATTCACTTCACGTGATTCCTTGGTGGATTATGAGCAGTTCCTAACTTAACTTTCATTTGCTGCCTCTTCATCATGTTGTACAAGTTGGATTGTAAGAAAGGTTGCCAATATGTTGGTTTCACAGCATATCTGTCATTTCTATAAAAAACAGATACTTTGAACAATCTTTAATGTTTATATTCTGTTTCTGTAAGGGATTGGATTTCATAGCATTCTAACTTATATTGTGTATTTTCTATTTTGTATTTTTGATCCTGTACATATACACTCAGCGTCCACTTCATTAGGAACACCTTGCTAGTACCGGGTTGGACCCCCTTCTGCCTTCAAAACCGCCTTGCTTCTCTATGTCTCATCAGGGTGCTGGAAACATTCATCACAGATGCTGGTCCACATTGACCTGATAGCTTCATACAGCTGCTGCAGATCTGTCAGCTGCTCATCCATGAGGCCAATCTCTGGTTCCACCACATCCCAAAGGAGCTCTACAGGGTTCAGATCTGGGGACTGTGGGGGCCATCAGAGAACAGTGACCTCATCGTCATGTTCAGGAAGCCAGTTGGAGATGATCTGAGCTTTGTGACATGGCTATCCTGCTGGAAGTATCCATCAGAAGATGGGGACACTGTGGTCAGAAAGGGATGGTCATGGTCAGCAGCTACACTCAGGTGGGCTGTGGAGTTTAAACCATGATCACTTGGTACCAACTGTACAAAGTATGCCAAGAAAAAATCCCCCACACCCCCATCAGCCTGAACCCATGAGGATCCATGCTCTCATGTTGTTGACTCAAGAGACCCGATCGTCCCAATGACTCAGCAGAAATCTCATCAGACCAGGCAACATCTTTCCAATCTTCTATTGTCCAGTATTGGTGAGCCCGTGTGAATGGTAGCCTCAGCTTCCTGTTCCTAGCTGACAGGACGGGCCCCCGGGGTGGTCCTCTGCTGCTGTAGCCCCTCTGCTTCAGGGTTCCACGTGTTGTGGTTCAGGGTCAGGGTCTTCTATACCTTGGTTGTAACCAAAAGAGAACTGGACCCTTCTCTGTAAACCATGGAGATGGTTGTGAGAATCCCAGCAGATCAGCAGGTTCTGAAACACGCCAGACTAGCCAGCCTCCCACCAACAACCATGTCATGTTCTAAGTCACTTAAATCATCTTTCTCCCTGTTCTGATGCTCTGTCTGAACTTCACCAGGTCCTCTTGTCTACATGCCTAAATAAATGGAGTTGCTGCGATGTGATTGGCTGATTAGTTATTTGCATTAGCGAGCAGTTGAACAGGTGTACCTAATAAAAATTGGTCAGTGAGTGTATATGTATATATATGTATTAATATATATGCTATTCATGCTGTCATGCCCATCTATCTATCTATCTATCTATCTATCTATCTATCTATCTATCTATCTATCTATCTATCTATCTATCTATCTATCTATCTATCTATCTATCTATCTATCTATCTATCTATCTATCTATCTATCTATCTATCTATCTATCTATCTATCTATCTATCTATCTATCTATCTATCTATCTATCTATCTATCTATCTATCTATCTATCTATCTATCTGTGTTTGCACAAAGATGACTTTGTTTCTATGCATAGACTTAGGTACACTTTAATTCATTTTCCGTTAAATATGATACACTTATTGATCAGTAAACAGATTGTCCCTCTGGGAGTGCACCTGTATTCGCTGGTGTGTTCCACAGTTATTTCACACAGTGAGTGTGTGTGACTGCAGTTCTTCCTCTCGTCCTGACACAGTGATCCGAGGACCTCTGAGGGTGCAGCTCACACACTCCATAGTGTGCTCAGTGGAATCCCAGAGTGGAGGCGCCCCACACCCCGCTGGCTCCATCCTATTATTGTTTACCACTCTTATGAAGATGTCATCAACAGCAATACTGTTTTATCCACTTACAACATTTCAAAGGAGTGCAAAGGGGCCCAAGGGTGCAATAAAAGAAGCTTTAAATAGTCTTCAGCGCCATTCCTCGGGGGAATCGCCCCTCGCCTGAAAAGACCTCATTTAATAAATTTGCTCTTTAGGCGTTCCTCTTTTCGTTTTGCATTGTCTTATTATGGATTCATTTGCATGCAGCCCTTTTGGTCTAAATATTGCCCTTCTTAGCTAATGCTTAATACTTTACTCTTTCAGGAGGACCACCTACAATCGCTTCCATTGCATCTACTTCATTAGCACCTCAGAGATAATAGCACGGCTGTACTCCTAATGTAAGCACTGCTAAGTCCCTAATTTTCAACAAATAATTCCCCTTGATCTCCAGTAAAATGTATGCAGGGGGGGCAGCGTTCTTTAATATGGCTGCTCCAAGTAAAGTAAGTATGTACATAAAATGAATTATAGATGGCAGAATGTGTGTTTCAAGTGTGGCTAATAGAGAATCAGTGAGTTTATTTTAATTAAGGGGGGAAATATGTGTGAGAAAGAGTTTCTAATACTTGCACTAGGGAGAGTATGTAAGTGTGATGGTGAAATATGCGCGCAAATGTATATCGTAATGTTCTGATATCAGTCCCAAGAAAGTCCAATTGAACCTCACATCTGATTCACAGACACAACACTCCTATCATCGCTCTACTGAAGGCAGGAAGGTGCCTCCAAAATAAAAAATAATATGTTAAAATAATAAGTCAACTAAATCAACAGTATTTATAGGGTACAGAACAATTCAGGTCAGACACCCAAAGGGCTGGTGCCGTGGTCAATGCTCGCTGCAGTTTGTGATGCAGTGGTCAAAATGTGCCAATAAAGGCAGGGAAGAAGACGGCTAGTAAACATGAGCTGTGGTCGTAAAATAAATGAATTTGAAGTCCAATGTATTTTCCTAACCACCTCTTCTTGACCTCTACGGAAAACGACATGAGCTTAAGAAAACTTGTGCAGGAGAATTTGTATTTTCTTTATCGAAACTTTGACAAAATGTGTTTGTCAACGCACTTTTCTCACGGACTCTGATGAAACTTTGATGAGACAGCAGTGTTTTTTTACACTCACTGTGACATTATCAACACATGAAAAAATATAAACTCTGAGAAAATCTTGTTGACTAGAAAGTCCCGCCACCACAGTTCACTGGAGCAGCAGCGTATTTCTTTTTCTCAACCTTCTCAAACTCAGCCAACACAAAGCTCTGCAGATCAAATCGCTAGCGCCATTGTGAGTGTGTGTAGCTGTGGCTGAACAAAGACACACACAATGAGAGCATCGGAGAGAGAAACAATACGAGAAGAAGACTTTTCAACATGATCCGGTGACTTTTTCATGGACTAAAACAGTGATGGTTCTCCTACTCTAGGATAAGACTATAATGCCACGACTGTTATTCAATTAAAAACCCCAGACAAAAATCTGAATACAAGTCATTGAATTTTTTGAACAGACAGTGGACACAGGGCTGGAGTCTGAAGGAAAACGCTGACACAGTGAACACGTATCCCTTAGGACTCACCGGTGAGTCCTATTCTTTCCTTACATTTCGACCAGGGGTGTCCAAACTATGGCCCTGGGGCCAACTGGGGCATGTTGTCCATTTTTAATTGGCCCTCAGCAAATTCTGAATGCATAATGGAATATGGCCCACACATGAAACGTGTGCTTGACTTATATTGTACTTCTTGAATATATATGCACACATATAATACACAGTATTCATGTGTTAATAAGCCCACTTTTTAAATCAATTCAGTCAATTAAAGTTGAAAAAATGTTCTAACAAATCTTAGTAGATGAAAAAAAGGCCCAATAACTTATTTGCATAACCAGCTTGAAATATACCCTTCCTATTTCTCCTTATTATAAGCCACGTGAGGCTCATTTTTTAAGGGATGATTGCTTTTGCTAACTTATAACTTAACTTATAAGGCAATACACCTCATCGCTAGTGAGGGGCCCAGCCCTTCGTATGTTTTTCTGTATGTGGCCCTCAGTGAAAAATCACCCCTGATTTAGACTCATCTACCAGCTTTTACTCAGCTAGGAACCTTGCCACGGAAAAAAATAGTTTTTACCAACAGATAAAGCTTAAACCAACCCAATATAAAAGTACAAAAGAGAGGCTTTTAAATGTTGAGTAAGGAAGGGGTGTACCCATGATGTTTGTTAGAGTGGTTTTAGTGTGTGTGTGTGTGTGTGTGTGTGTGTGTGTGTGTGTGTGTGTGTGTGTGTGTGTGTGTGTGTGTGTGTGTGTGTGTGTGTGTGTGTGTGTGTGTGTGTGTGTGTGTGTGTGTGTGTGTGTGTGTGTGTGTGTGTGTGAGCCGTACATAAGGCTGGCCTTGTTTTAATAAGCACAGCAGACTGCAGTGGGTCTGCCCTGACAGCGTGAGGATTGAGTTCCTCAGGTTATATTGTTATTATTGATCCTTTCTGGAGAGCTGTAGTATAACTGCATGCTACACGTTTTCCATGAGCAGAGTTGCTGATGTTGCATAGAAGAACAGGGAACACACACTGCTTTAAAGCAATATTTCATTTTGCAGATTTCATATCTGTAGTGTTGACTTGCAGCAGAACATTTCTCACTGATAACTTTTCTTTTTAAACTGGTAAAGGTTATCAGTTAAGATTCAAGTAATAGAGTAGATGTAACTGTAAGCAGCTCCCTGTGTTTTAAAGTATTTCTGAAACTAAACAGGAACAGTGCTTTTAAACAAACAAATCCTAATTGAAAAGAAAAGAAAGCCTTACTAATATTGTTGATGTATTTCTGCAGACCTAGCCATTGATTCTCAAGGTTTTGACATTAGCTGAGATTTTGAAAATCATTAATTTTCCGCTGTCAGAGGATCCGGTCGTCAACAATCCCCAAAGTACTAGAGCAGGACCTGGGATCAAAGGTGTAACTTTAGGATTAACTGGTTTGCTGAACACATTACTGTTGTAACGGTTTGTATTATTATAAGATATTATTGTGTGATTGCAATGGGTTGGTTTGTTTGAGTCTCATAGATATGGGCGGCACTCATAGGAATTATAATCTCCTGTGTGTGTGTGTGTGTGTGTGTGTGTGTGTGTGTGTGTGTGTGTGTGTGTGTGTGTGTGTGTGTGTGTGTGTGTGTGTGTGTGTGTGTGTGTGTGTGTGTGTATGTGTGTGTGTGTGTGTGTGTGTGTGTGTGTGTGTGTGTGGAAGAGAGGGTGTGTTTGTTGGTTGCAAACTTTATGATTGCTTTGATAATTATTGCAATTTCTTTGATCATCTCATTTTTTACCGCATTTTTTACATCAGCCATTCACATTTTAAAAGCATGTCAGACATTTGAGGTCAGGCCTGGCCTCAGCCTCTCAGTGAATCAGTTTATTTCCTGAAGTCGCTATAACTATCAATGCAGAAAGGATTAATCTTTGAGGCTGGATTATGTGTTCAACTCACGTAAAAGGTTAAACTTCTTTTTTTGGGTCTCATTTTATAGTAGAATCTTCATCTGTTGCAGCACTTATCCATGTTATTGAGTGGTTATGTGCCTCACACTCCGCCCCATTTATCTGAACTTCACTCTGATAACTAGCGTCATAGTTCAGGGTGGCGCTGCTTAGGGTTTGTGAAGACACATAGAGGTCCAGGGCCTGTGGGTTTCCTGATGCAGGCCTCTGCTCATACATGCCTTAAGGAGGTGAAAACAAAGGCAAAATAATCAGACGATCAGTTGTAACGTTTACTGACGCAATCCGTGGTGAACCTTTGATCCGATGTACCAAACTGGATCCTATCTGGAATTATCGGTATTATTACAGATGAAGTGGTTTAGATAATTAACAACATACTTTACTCTTCTTCATTGTGCTGTTCTGTTCTGTTTTGTTTTGACTTTTAAATTAAAAAAAGGTTAGGAATGAGCTTTTATGCTAGATAAGGTTCGAGAAGCATAACATTTTGGGGGTTAGACAACAAAGTCAAAGATGTTGAGTTGTGAACGAGAGGTGAGCTGTGACCAATGAGAGCGCAACAAGAAACAAACACACACACACACACACATACTCACACACACACACACACACACACACACACACACACACACACACACACACACACACACACACACACACACACACACACACAAAATCACACACAGTGGCTGCCAGTGTTTTCACTGAATATCAAAAACATTTAGCATTTATGCGATATGATTCACAATATGAGAGGTCTTTCTAATCATCGTTAAAGACCAATTTTAAAGGATGATGGTGTGATTTTTTAAAAGGGTATCAAGCCCTGAATAAATGTAGTGATTCCTGAGATTGCAGCCCGAGTTAAAACATCCTCCTGCAACAATACTTTTCCTCATGATACACCTTTACACAATAACTAGAAACTTAGTGTAGTGCACAACGAGCACTGATAGCCACTGAAGACTAGTGTTGGGTGTAACGCGTTACAAAAGTAACAGAGTTACAGTAATGTATTACTTTTTGCTGTAACGCAGTAATATAAAGCATTACTTCAGAAATGTGGGTAATATAATACCCATTACAATTCTCAGTAACGCAGTTACAGCACCTTTTAACCCAAAATGATGTGGTGTTTTGTTTCTAAGAATTCACAAACATTGCGAGACATTCTGACACCAGAGAAATAATTGTGCAGGTAGAATAGTAACTCAGTAAGCCTGTTTACTATTGGTTAAGAGGGCTGCAGGAACAGATTTGCAATGCAGAGCTGCAGGATCTCAATCCATTATTAGCCATTATTTAGCCCACTTAAACGGAGCATACGTTTATTTTCAGCATTTACTGTCAGATAGATAGACAGCTTTAATGAATGAGCTGCAATAAACTACATTATAGCATTTAAAGCCAATACTTTAGAGGTTATTTTGGTGAAAGTAACTCAACATAACGCAAAAGTAGTGTAACACATTTCAGTTCAGAGACAGTAATAATGTAATGTAACTTATTACTTTAAAAAGACAGGGATAAGTCATATGTACTGTATTACATTTTGGAAGTAACTTGCCCAACACTGCTGAAGACAGCCTCACCCTCAGAAACTCCACCTCCAGCAGTGAAGCCCACACAGACCAGCATGCTGTCACACTGACATGCACACACACACACAACACACAACAGACACACACACACACACACACACACACACACACACACACACACACACACACACACACACACACACACACACACACACACACACACACACACACACACACACACACACACACACACACACACATTCACTCACAGAGGAGTGTGTTGCTGTACCTGCAGCTGCTGCAGGACCTGCTCTCTGGGCTGGACCTGGTGTCTGCTGCAGCTCTGCTCATACGCCTCCATCACCTCCATCAGGGTGAAGCGGCCGTCAGCTGGAAGAGAAGGACACACATTCACTGCTCACACTCCAGAGAGCCAGCACACACTCAGAGGGCTTCAGGGAGGAGACATGCCATAAGGTAAAAATGTGTGTGTGTGTGTGTGTGTGTGTGTGTGTGTGTGTGTGTGTGTGTGTGTGTGTGTGTGTGTGTGTGTGTGTGTGTGTGTGTGTGTGTGTGTGTGTGTGTGTGTGTGTCTGTCTGAACAGTAAATCAACCAATCAGGCGTCTCAGTTTATCAAGCACAGCCTTATGGGAAATTCCAGATGTGAGGGACTACAGGGAACTTCATAACTGAAACTTTTTTATGATTTGTTTGTCCTTCAAAAGCTGCATCACATTTTAAGGCTTTGAGTTGATAACATTTAAGGGATTCTAAATCAGATATAAATGAAGACCTGTACAGGGTTAAAACATTTGATTTCAGCTCCTACTCTATAATGGACACATTAACGGTTATTGAAATGATACACAACAGGGTTTATTGAACATTAATATCAAATTTAAATTAGAACTGCATGATAAAATGTCAATTGATTGTGCAGCTCTGATTCAAAGTGTGTTCAGGACAGTACAGTAGTGCTGGGACACGGTTAACTCTAAACTTTTGGACTGGCCCAATAAGATAGTCAACAACATGCTAAATATGACAGCTGCAGTGTACAAAGCCATTACAACTAGCTGCACCTTTACCAGCTCTGAGAACACTTTAATGATCAATAATTATAAAACATATCAGAGATATTATTCTGAAATGGACCAATCAGACAATGACTACTTTTACTGTCGCTACTTTAAGTACATTTAGATGAGAGTACTTTCTACTTTCACTGGAGGAACATTTAGAATACTTTTACTGTGACAGAGTATTCCTACACTCTGGTACTTCTACTTTACTCAAGTACAAGATCTGAGTACTTCTACTTTTACTCAAGTACAACATCTGAGTACTTCTAGTTTACTCAAGTACAAGATCTGAGTACTTCTACTTTTACTCAAGTACAAGATCTGAGTACTCCTAGTTTACTCAAGTACAACATCTGAGTACTTCTAGTTTACTCAAGTACAAGATCTGAGTACTTCTACTTTTACTCAAGTACAACATCTGAGTACTTCTAGTTTACTCAAGTACAAGATCTGAATACTTCTACTTTTACTCAAGTACAACATCTGAGTACTTCTACTTTTACTCAAGTACACGATCTGAGTAATTCTACTTTTACTCAAGTACACGATCTGAGTAATTCTACTTTTACTCAAGTACAAGATCTGAGTACTTCTACTTTTACTCAAGTACAAGATCTGAGTACTTCTACTTTTACTCAAGTACACGATCTGAGTAATTCTACTTTTACTCAAGTACAAGATCTAAGTACTTCTACTTTTACTCAAGTACAAGATCTGAGTACTTCTACTTTTACTGGAGGAACATTTTGAATGCAGGACTTTTACTGTGACAGAGTTTTCCTACACTCTGGTACTTCTACTTTACTCAAGTACAAGATCTGAGTACTTCTACTTTTACTCAAGTACAACATCTGAGTACTTCTAGTTTACTCAAGTACAAGATCTGAGTACTTCTACTTTTACTCAAGTACAAGATCTGAGTACTCCTAGTTTACTCAAGTACAACATCTGAGTACTTCTAGTTTACTCAAGTACAAGATCTGAGTACTTCTACTTTTACTCAAGTACAACATCTGAGTACTTCTAGTTTACTCAAGTACAAGATCTGAGTACTTCTACTTTTACTCAAGTACAACATAGTACTTCTACTTTTACTCAAGTACAACATCTGAGTACTTCTAGTTTACTCAAGTACAAGATCTGAGTACTTCTACTTTTACTCAAGTACAAGATCTGAGTACTTCTACTTTTACTCAAGTACAAGATCTGAGTACTTCTACTTTTACTCAAGTACATGATCTGAGTAATTCTACTTTTACTCAAGTACAAGATCTGAGTACTTCTACTTTTACTCAAGTACCAGATCTGAGTACTTCTACTTTTACTGAAGGCATCAATAAAGTGAAAGTGTGTAATGTGTTATTTAATGTATAAATACAATTATTTAATGTGTAAAACAAATAAATATTTGTCATTTTTTAAGTAAGGGTATAAGTGAAAACATTTGAAATTCATGGTGACTCAATGGAATGACCATAATGACATCATCATGATAATAAACCATCCTTATTATAAACTCTGACTCATATTCAGACAGCAGCTCACCCTCTCTGTCCCTGTGCTCAGCGAAGCTGGACACTATCTGTTCGTCGGGGGGGAAGGACACACGCTTCTCTCCTTTACTCCTCTTCTTCTGGATACTGCTGACTGTCTCTGCTCCGGCATCATTCTGCTCATCGTTGTCACTGCAGTGGGTCATCGCTGTGTTAGGGACTCCACCATGAAGCGTCCAGAGCCACTGATGACCTCCAGGAGAGACTGGAGTCACACTAGCTTAGAGTTTGTGCGACAGCTGACGTACACACAGTTCCAGCTGCCCTCATGGAAGTGCAGTGCTGCTCTCTCCCCTCTGTGGTCACCTGGAAAGACAACACACCGAAGAATGAATATCTTATTCATGAGGTGTGCACTGGGTCGCAAGTGAAACCCCATATGTTCATATCAAATGACACATCTAAAACCGGCGAGGCTCTGCACACACAGGGTTTTCCTGGTTTAAAATGAGGCAGGTCACACAGAAACATGAGGACCAAAGTGGCATCAGGGAAACGGACAGAAATTATGTTTGTTTTTGTTTGAAAACATCTGACTTTATATTATTTTTATACTTTAAAGTAGCCTCTGAATATGTCAATAGTCACGATCATTTAAATGACTATGTGTGATGGGCAAAAGAACTCGATAATTTTGACCCATTTATGGAGGTTGTGAATGCTTTTTGGCTGTCAACCCATATACCTTTATAAAGTTGCAAAAAATGTCGACCACTTACTAGACGTTTGATGTAAAAACAACGCAATTATTTGGGGAAAAAATCATTGTGTGGTTATTATTTCCTATTAAACAAGGAAAGCACCAATAAACAATATTAATGATAAATGGCATCAATCAATCAATAAATCACATTTCTTTTATATAGCCCAATATCACACATTCCACATCTGTCTGAAGAAAAACTCCCAAAGAAACCTCTCTATAAATGGAGAAATGAAACACTGATTCCAAACCTGTTATTGTGTTCATGCAGAAAGACGATGGATATCTTGAAGGTTACAAAGTATATTTAAGGATGCAAGCGGATGCCTGAAGTAAATCATAATGTTTACTTTGGCAGTGTTATGTTGTCACAGTTGGAGCTAGTGCTCGAGTGTTCCACAATAATCTATGTTTCACCTTCTTGCTGTTGTTGTCTTACATATTGTTAGGGAATATTTTGTGTAAGCTTGTAACCTTTCGCTCAGGCCTGTGACCTCTTTACACACGTGACCATTGGTCTCCTCACAGCTGCTTGTGTACTGCTTATTTTCAAGTTAGCCAGTTGTCTCATTCCTCTCTGTGTCTCCTCTGGCATAGGCTAATGGCCTTGCAGGTGCTGTTATCTTCATTAAGGAGGGGCAGCCTGGGCTTCCGAAGCCTTGTTGTTCCGACAGTGGGTACAAGCTCAAGCTGACCTAAGATTGGCTTTATTGTTTAGGGACAGCTAGCTCCAGTTTATCTGGACACAGATGCTCCGGTAAACACCTTATTTGTGACCTAGATGACAGTTTAAGTTAAACGTATTGTCTGAGCTTGTTTAGTCTGGCGTTTGAAGAATGTTGATTATCCATTTGGAACTAGTTAAAACCTCTTTCTATCCCTGAGATCTTCAGAATTGGTTTGGCAACCGCTGTGGCAACTCGTGTCTACAGTAAATGTCTTGTCAATTCTCCGGCCGTAACTCCAAATAAACCCAACAGTGTTTTGCCATCAAGTTCCTGCTCTCCAGTGTCTCTCTGTTTCATCTCCATTGCTTTAGAAGTTTCCATCATACATATAAATATATATTTTGAAGCTTGAAAGATAAATGCACTGCAAATTATATAAGAAATCTACACAACGTGGACTCTTATGTTCAGACGTGGGAGAAGTACTCAGATCTTGTATTTGAGTAAAAGTAGAAGTACTCAGACCTTGTATTTGAGTAAAAGCAGAAGTACTCAGATCTTGTATTTGAGTAAAAGTAGAAGTACTCAGATCTTGTACTTGAGAAAGTAGAAGTACTCAGATCTTATACTTGAGTAATAGTAAAAGTACTCAGATCTTGTACTTGAAATAAAAGTAGAAGTACTCAGATCTTGTACTTGAGTAAAAGTAGAATTACTCAGATCGTGTACTTGAGTAAAAGTAGAATTACTCAGATCGTGTACTTGAGTAAAAGTAGAAGTACTCAGATCTTGTACTTGAGTAAAGTAGAAGTACCAGAGTGTAGGAATACTCTGTTACAGTAAAAGTCCTGCATTCAAAATGTTCCTCCAGTGAAAGTAGAAAGTACTCTCATCTAAATGTACTTAAAGTAGCGACAGTAAAAGTAGTCATTGTTTGATTGGTCCATTTCAGAATAATATCTCTGATATGTTTTATAATGATTGATCATTAAAGTGTTCTCAGAGCTGGTAAAGGTGCAGCTAGTTTGAATGGCTTTGTACACTGCAGGGTAGCTGCTGGATTTACTGCAGGTGAACTTAAGTCTGATTTAAGGGCTGATATTTACCATCATTAATCCAGATATGAAAAGTAACTAAAGGGATTAAATAAATGGACACATGAATATCCCGTTGGGGATACAATAACATATTAATCTTCTTAAATGTAGTGGATTAAAAGTAAAATATTTACCTTTGTAACTATTTAAATGAACTCTCAAAATCTTTCAAAATTGTTCTTAAGTATAGTACTTTATTACATGTAAATAGTTACTTTACACCACTGCTTGTGTTAAGAGTATTTTTGCCCGAAGAAGAAACACCTGTTTGTCGCGTTGGCATATTTATTACACACTAACACGATCCACATTTAGTGTAAATAACTTTCTTTGCTGACTCTTACACTGACTATGACGTGTATAGAATGATGAAACTGCAAACTAAAAAGAAAACCTCCTTCTTCACCTGTTCAGTAAACCCAAACATCTTCAAACGCTGGAATCACTGACGTAAGATACGCAGCGTACTCGGCCAATAGAATAGCAAAACGTACTGACGTCACTTCCTGACCGGTAGTTTTGCGGGAAGTTTGGTCCTCATTCCATACGCAGTTACTTCATTTACATCCATGCTCATACGGCTTTACCTACAATATACAGCAAAGTCAAGGTGTGTATGTAATCCCATCATTTCATAAATAGTGTTAGTGGCTGTTTGCCTGACAACGTCGCAGATATCCATGAACGTAATAAACGACATGAGCAGCTAGCGTGACAAGCTAACGAGATAGCGAGGTTAGCATGATAGCTAACGTTAACCGGCACTGAAAACAATGTAACGTTATTCCGTTCGCCCTCTAACGGAGTGTTTCTCGAATACTCAGGCTATAAACGTAATGTGCTATGATGACGGGGCTGTTGCCTTTGCATTACACAGACTGACAGTTTCTGTAGAGTAAAGCTATGTTTACAGAACGTTAAAGCTGAAGACAACAGGAAGTGGTAAACCTACGGTTATCCGCGGGTAAACAAAACCCTTCATCATGTAGCACCGAATGTGAAACCTGCATACACATAAATGTAACGTCACACTATGCAAACCTACGCCCAATCATGTGTTATGTAATAAAGCATCGAGAATAGCAATGGTGGACAGTAACTGAGCACATTTACTCAAGTATTGACGCATTTGTACTTGAGTATTTCCATTTCAGAGGCAAATATAGTACTTTTTACTCCACTACATGTATTTTAACAATCATAAACTTTGCACATATGAAAACAAACGATAAGCTGATATGGTAAAATGCAGAAATGTACTACTAATCCACAAAGTATTTAAAGTATTTAAATATCCATATTGACAAAATACAACATTAAAAAAGGTTTTGCATATATAAAAACAGAATAACATGATAACCATAATAATATAGTTTTTGCATTTAGAGTACTTTTACTTTTGATACTTGAAGCACATTTGGCTGCTAATACTTTTTTACTTTTACTTAAGGAACATTTCGTAATCAGGGTAAGACTATAAGTAAGACTAGTATATGCTTTCTTATTTAAGTAAAGGATCTGAGTACTTCTTCCAAGACTGTGTGTGTGTGTGTGTGTGCGCGCTGCAGATGCCTCCTAAAGCAAAGGCAGCAGGGAAAGGCAGAGCTCCAGCCAAGAGGCAGCTGGCGGAGCAGTTCCCCCCCGGAGAGGTCCTCACAGACACAGGGAAGAAGTCCTGGAAGCTGGGGGCTCCCATCGGCCAAGGAGGCTTTGGACTCTTATATTTGGGTAAGAACAGAGGGAATGCAATGCTGAAAGACACGTATAGATTATGGGACTGCAAACATATTCCCACTGAATTTAGATTGAGATGTGTAATACTCAGCAACTTTTCACTGACCGAGGTGTAATCTGAAAGATGTGACATTGCAGATGAATTGGACGAGATAGATAGAGACGGATGGATCGGTACTTTATTGATCCATAATTAGGAAATGAATTTGTTACAGCAGCAATGTGTTCAGGCTTAAATAATCTTCAAATTAAAGGTGGAAAAAAGGATAAAAACAATTAACAGCAGCGAGTCTATATACATACTGAGCAGCAGAATGTTCCCTCCTCTTGTTCCCAGCTCATGAGAATTCTGCCAAACCTGTGGGTGCTGATGCTCCGTATGTCATCAAAGTGGTGAGTCTCTAAACAACCTGAAAAAGAACTCAAATTATCTTGTGTACTTGTACTCGTATGCACTTTGGATTTCACAATACCTGGAATATAATATTCAATACTGATACCAGTGAACTTCAATAATCGTCAATACCAATTTCTCGCTTAAAAGCAAAAGAATAAATCCCATTATCTTCAACAAACTACATTGTTTCTTGATAATCTGTCAGATTCTTTGGATGGACTTAGATCTGTTGATGAGGTTGCGTTAGCCGTTTCTTTTTTAAATGTTTAAAACGTCTGAATGCGTTACATATTGTGGACGATCTGCCACAGTTTGAAGGTAATTCAGGGGCCGTCTTCTCTCTGTGAAGAGGAGGAGTGCATGCTGCAGGATTTATTCCAGATGAAGCTAGTTTTTTTTCTGGGATCCGTAGAGGAATCCACCGTCAGAGAACCTTGCCAACTTCAGATCCTTTCCCTGGAACGTTTCGCAACTTCTAAACTTTGTCTGAAGTTGTGCTGTGTGGAGCTGTAAGAAAAACATTAAAACAGGCCGAGACACAAAAGACACTGAATGTAATTCTGTGAAATGGCGGAAAACATTGCTATCTGAAGGGTTCATATTGTTAATGGAAACATCAGTTTTGGAATCCGCTGAGTCTCAACACACTGATGGAAGCTGAACAGTAATCTGGTTCTTTTGTCCACAGGAGCCCAGTGACAATGGACCACTGTTCTCTGAGCTCAAGTTCTACATGAGAGCTGCTAAACCTGACCTGAGTAAGCCAATTTATCATTCCACACACACACACACACACACACACACACACACACACACACACACACACACACACACACACACACACACACACACACACACACACACGCACACACAGACACACACAAAGACACAGACACACCCACACACACACCTAGAAGTATGACATTAACTAAAGGTAGCCTTGTGATCATAACAACATAGTCTCTCTCCAGCAGGGCAAACAAATAAAAGAAGGGAAGTTCTTTAATTAAAAAAGACAATCTTGTGTCTGAGGCGCGGGGGGGGGCCTGCAGAGGAAGGGAAGCTTTTGGTGGCAGCGCTGTTGGCCCCCAGGCCACAGCTTTGCATTTTATATAATAACAATCCAAATGTCAATCTCCCCTGACAATTAACTGTTATATTACTAAGGAACCAAAGGCTCATATTTTATTCATGCTGGAATCTCACGTTGTTGGTAAATATTTGTCCCAGCAGCAGATTAGCTCGCAGCAGTGCTGCCCACCCTCACCCCCTCCCTCCATGGAATTATACTCTTATTACTTTAAGCATTACAGTCGTCACCCACTTACCCGAGGTGCAGTTACCAGCGCGCCACACTGTCTGTGGTTTACATGGTGGGCGTTTACACGTACTTCCAGCACATTTAGGACAGAAAAGGTTCTTCCAACATTTCTCAAACACAATGTTGTTGTCCTGCAGTTCAGAGCTGGGTGAAGTCTCACAAGCTGAAGGTTCTGGGCGTTCCAAGGTACTGGGGATCAGGTCTGCATGAGAGAGGAGGGAAGAGGTAAGCCATTTCTCAAGTTAAGTCACACCTTTCACGTCTTCCATGGTTTAATTGAATCTTATACTACACAAGATTTTATTAAAACATAATATGAATAAGCTAACGCATGTACAAATGGTCTGCAACATGCAAAACACATCCATACCCAAAACAGTGAGCCGTTTCAGGTTTAGTGAAGGTAACGTATCTTTAGGATTTACATAAAAACATAGTGCAGTGCAGTTTAAAAGACACACTCTTTGTTCCTTCCAGGTACAGGTTCATGGTTATTGACCGGCTCGGCACAGACCTGCAGAAGAAGTTTGAAGAATGTGGGAGGAGGTTCCCAAGAAAACTGGTTCTGCAGCTCGCTCTGCGACTGGTTGGTTTTCTCATTTCACTTTCATGTTTTCCACTGAGTGGCAAGAGTCATGTCACTCTGAACAAACCGGCTGTGAAAAGATGACACACAGGTGCAAGCGCTGCGCCTAAAGAAAGGCTCTGTCTTACTCACTTTATTTTGAATTCCCAAAATAGGGATGGGTAAAGTCTAAAATGATTAAAGATTTCGGTATTGATGAGCTCTGATGTTAGCGGCACTTTGAGCAGTACTTTTTAAAGTTATGGAGTTATTCTTTATCACGCGGCACAGGGACAATTAGTTTTGATTTTGTTCTGACTCATGTAAAGTCTGGTTACTCCTTAACAGTGGATCAAATGAATACATTTAGATATTTGTGTTATTTTCTTTCTAAAATATAGTTGAGTATTGAAATAAGAACATATATTTAAGTTTTATCAATCATGCTTATGAAGGGACAACAATTCTGTCAAAAATAACAAACTAAATATACTGAACACCAGTGGAAGCAGAGCACATACTGTATATATGTATTATGTATTTATGGGTATCCTTTTATAGGTGAAACCCAAATGAGGTTAGCTCACTGGGTCATTAACAGTTACATATTTTTAATTTGGTTAGTAAGTTATTAATACATTTTATTTAGTAACACAGTATTAATACTGGTATCTGCCTGACTAATTACATGGATCACTTATGCTTTTAAATATTTTAATGCTAATATAAATGTTTATCCTTGTTTTATTTTCCTTTTTAGTTGGATACTCTGGAGTTCATCCATGACCATGAGTACGTCCATGCTGACATCAAGGCGTCCAACCTCATGTTGGGCCACAGTGATCCAGACCAGGTCAGTCCAGCTGAAAGCAGCCTAGGAATAAAGTAAAACATTCCGTTTTAAATCGTGCTTCTACAACCTTAAACTGTGTTCGTGGAGAAGCTCCTCTGACCCAGCACTGCTCCTGAAGCAGCGAGGGGAGTGTGTTTGTGATCATAACACACACGTGCTGCTTCATTAGATTCAATTAATCCTGCAGAGGAGGGAGGGTGTGTGTGTGTTTGGTGTGGTGTGTGTGTGTTCCAAACAGGGAGATTAGATGGCAGCAGCTAAGAGGTTTTCCTAACAAACAAGGCAGGGGAAAATATTTAATTTGCAGATTAATAATGTATCATTGGTGGTGTTATTAAAAAGCTTTTTATAAATGACAATTTAAAAACGGGCCCCTCAGGAGTGTATTATTAGGTGAGGCTTTTCTTATTTGTAGCTGTGATATTTTTATGTTTTCCCCTGGAGTTACTGGGATGTAGCTTTGTTCTTATTTTTGCATGTTTCTTCATTAAAGCCATTAACCAACTGTAGTGTACAATACACTGCAGAATAAATAATCGTGCTTAGTTTCTGTTGGTGGAATAACAATTTGAATTTCAAAACAGGGGCATCACCTGCTCCCCATGCTGTCAGTTGAAGGGGAGAGACATGGCAAATATGTTCTGTAAATATAAACAACGTGTAATCCTGTCGGTGTGTGTGTGTTTCTTTCAGGTTTACTTGGTAGATTATGGGCTGGCATACAGGTACGCACCAGATAGTGTGATAAAAGAGTACAAGGAGGACCCCAAGAGATGTCACGACGGTACCATCGAGTTCACAAGCATCGACGCACACAAAGGAGCAAGTAGGTACAACACACAGCGAGCAGTTCATACGCCTCCGTACTGCCTGCTTTCCACTCTGGAGACATTTACAGAGAGAGAAAGCCCTACAGAACGTATTATAGGTTAACTAAACGGGGGGATCTTAAACCAACAACTCTTATCGATCTGTGTGAGAATTTCTGATAAGACCAGCAATTGTAATTTTTGTAATCGATCCAACCTCAAACTAACCAGGTCCTGATTTCATTTTTATACCTAACACATAAACATGAGGATTTACCAAACTCTGAACCTACTCCTGTCATGGCTCTGTTATAACAGTGCATGGTGCAGTGATGATATGTCTTTGTAGGCCCAGAAGTGAGCATCAAGGGCTCCCTCAACCAGAAGCATGATTTTTTTAATTGGGTTTTGGAATGTTGCAGAGAATAAAATCAGTTGCGAATATGTTTTCCATACACATTTTGTATCCACACATTACCGGCACTTTTTGAAGTGTTGATGCAACCTCTAAAAGTAAAAAGCTAACATTAGCCTATAATGGAGCTCCATCCCGGTCACATGGCTTCCCTTTACTGATGCTAAACTAAATGTTGGACTTGTTAGCAACTTCTGTTTTTATGAGAGTATGAGAGAACAAAACATAAATGTGTAAATCTCAGGCAAAAGCAAGTTGAAAAAGCTCAGATGAGTGATCACTGCTGTACGGCTCTGATTCCACACTGATGCTGGTGACGCTGCCAGTGTTCCTGCTGCTGATGTGCTTGTGTGTGCAGCTGCTTGCAGACGGAGCGACCTGGAGATCCTGTGTTACTGCATGGTGCAGTGGCTGTGTGGACGCCTGCCCTGGGAAGACAAGCTGCAGGACCCCCTGTACGTCAGAGACTACAAAATCAGGTGGGAAGCACACATCATCTCTGACACAGATCTGACCTCCCAGCTAAAGCCGACGCTGAGAAACATCATGCTGTTGCTTTTCTCTCGCAGGAGTCAAGAAAACATCTCTGAATTTATGGACAAATGTTTCTCCTCTCAAGACAAACCAGGTAAGAACACACACACATTTAGAGGCAAAGTGGCCATGCATCCTCCTCATTAAGGAAGAGTTAAGAGAAGACAGCCCAGTATTATAAGCTCGCCTCCAACAGAACGACTCCAGTGGTGTAAATCTGTGGCTGTGCTAACAATGTTGAAAACCAACGAGTAGGAACTGCTTTACACAGACTCCCCCAAACTTCCAATCACATGACACTAAATACGTTTCTTGCATCATGAAAAAGGATTTTATTATATGTTTTATTTCCTAATTACAATCCTTAAAGGCCTTAAGGGCATTTTAATAAATTCATGTAAAAAAAAAAGGCCATTTATTAAGCTCACCAAAACAGAAGACTTAATAAACAAATTGACAGCTCGATTATAAATAGGAGCATTTCTTTTGTCGAGGACAGCCCAACAACTGTTTAGAGAAGATAATATAAGATGTACCTTTATTAATCCCGAGGGGAAATTGAGGAGTTAAAGCAGCAACAGAGTAAGAATGAAAAACAGGACAGTGTACACGGGATAATTAAATAACATTTAAAACAAATGATGTACTGGTAAGTAGTTCTGTTAAAACAAAACATAACTTAAATGAACATGTATACATTTTTGTGTCCTGATTTGTTAAATATATTTACATTTATGTAATGTAGGTTGTTGTAAAATTAGTCTTAAATTGAGTTCCAAGAGACGTTAAAACGTTTTAAACATTTGAATAAGTCCTGAATCTAGCTATCCTCTGTGTTATTGCATGCCTTTTCTTACCTGCTCTGCCAAGTATGCTCTAACAATGTACGTTTCCCCACTGTGGGACTCATTTCTGATTCTGATTCCTAAGCTTTACGAACTCTGTTATTCACATCTATGAATAGCCCTCTAAATCCAGAGCTGCTCCGTCCTCATTAGAGTACAGGTCCTAAAACACGCTGCAGGAATATTTACAGACTGTGACGTTTGATGTCTCGCAGTGGTGAGATCTGCCTTTTGAACGTTGGCACTCTGACCTGCAGACAGAGGAGAGGAACATGGAGCGCCACACCTCCTTCCTTCTGCTGCGCCCAACACAAGCAAAGTAATGTTTACAACTTTGTCTGTGTGTGTCAAATCTGAGGAAAGTTACACCAAATACAAACAGGCAGGACGCTGCGACCGCAGCAGAAAGGGTTGGAACAGAGAGACCAGTCCAGTCCCGCTAATTATGCCGCGTTGAATTTACATCGGAGGTCGGAACTGGGAGTGACGTCACATCCGAGTTGACTGCGTTCCAGTAACACAAGTCTGAAAAGATGGATGCTCGCATGAAGGCTGTTGTTGTATTTGCTCTTGCCGAATACTAAAAGCTACAGAACAAATATGCAGTCCACTTGAAAAACTTTAAAAAGTCCACATAAATAGAAGACTACAGACCTAACACACTGTTTTGAAACATGTATACCAATGTTTAAGGCCGAATCTAGTCAAAATATGTATGTATGTAATATTTTTTCCAGTATCATGTAGCAAACTATTTGGAACATCCTTACAGTATTTTACACTAGGCTATTTTAAGTATTCCAACATAGCACCCGTGAACGTTCGCCTTGTTTACAGATTTAGCAATTACCTCGGTTTAGCCATTGTTAGCAATACCGGTTGATAACAGCGCTCTGTGTCATATTTTGTGCATACAAATATCGTAGCAACATATCTTCAGATAGAAGATGAATGGTACTTTATGTACAGGTGACACAAATAATACTGAAGAGCTAAAAATGTTATGTGATCAACGTGTTTCCTGACTGTTTACTCGCTGGGCAGCCATGTTGTGTGCAAGTTGAAAGTTGAACTGGGGTATGGCGAGGTATCTCCGGGTTTCCGAGTAGGAAGTCCGACCTGAGGGGGCGTTCCAGTTAAAATTTCCGACTGGGAAGTCGGGATACTCCCACTTCCCAGTTCAACTGGAACGCAGCATTAATGTAGACTCTGTAACTAAACCTGGATCCCAGCACTGCACACAGAGAAACCTGTTCTGCTACAACGGATCCTGGAGGTTCTCAGTGTGGGAGGAGCTGTTTCATATTCTTTTGGCCCTGGTTTGTTTCAGAGGAGATCCAGATGTTCATGGAGGAGGTGAAGTGTCTGGGATACCAAGACAAGCCTCCGTACGAGAAGCTGCGCTCCATCCTGCAGGCCGGGCTCAAGTCCATCCAGGCTAAAGATGACGGCGCTCTCAAGTTCTGTGCTGTCAGTGGAGCTGTGTCTCCTGCTGCCAAGGTCAGGACACACACTCCCTCACTCATTCAGAAATGCCGTTCATTGTCTTCCTTCCTTGTTTTAATATGGAATTATTCTATTATATGCGAGTGTCTTGAGTTCGTCTGATGGGGTTTATTTCATTACCACCTCTGCAGTATTTATTTATTTATGGTCCAACAAACTGTACACACACTGCACAGCTACACTCACAGTAGCTATTCCGTTACTGCACACTTCATACTCATCATCATCAGTCACCTTTTGCCATGCTGGCGGAAGTTACACACACTCACACACACACACACACACTCACTCACTCACTCACTCACGAGGTATTTGCTACTTCTATACCACATTCAAATAAGCCCGAGGAGTAGCAATAAGAGTGTGGACGTAGCAGTGCAGTGTGTGCGCTGTGGTATTTTGAGCATTGACTGAAAACAAGAATGGAGAAGCTGGAACTGATGTTTTACGACGTTTTTTTTAAAGAGGCCCTATTCTTTCCTCTCCTGTAGTGTGTCCTTTTGTGCATGTAAATGGTCTTTAAAGGCCAAAACCCCTGTGTCCCATCCAGAGGGAGCTTTTTGAACATTAAGCATGGAGACGTATCACAGCAGTGCCACTACACACTGATATGAAAATGAACATCAGCGGAATAGGCCCCTTTTAAAAGGCTTTTAAAAAAACGATGTCATTAAGTGTTCACACTGTAGGAGTGTTATGTGTGTATACGATGCACATCACAGAGTTACTATCTGCCTGGAGTGACCAAAGACATGTCTAAATGACTTCTAATACTCCTGAACATGAACAGTTCCTTTCTATGGAACATCGTGTTTTTTTGGGTCATTTAGCTCAGCCTGATCTGATGACCGGTTTACCAAATATCAATTCTGTGAGTGTGTGTTCATGCCATCATTGAACCCTGCTGTGGTGATCCTGAACCCAAACTGAACTTGATCCAAAGGGCTTTAGTAAGAAGGGGAACATAGCATTTACAGTTACAGACTCCTACACAGTAATCTGTGATGCTACACTATCAGACCTTGTTTCCTGCTTTCCTCTCCAGTCTCTCTCTCGCTGTCTCTCTCGGTGCATATGGATGATGTCACTGGGGAGGTGGATTTGCCAAGTGAAAGGTTACCCTGCGCTGTTATTGTATGTAATTGTCCCGCCAATCTGTTCACCTCAGGGGGCGCCGTGTGGTGATCATGAGGTAGCAATTGTCAAAATGGAGACAAAAATGAAAGGGGGGTCGCCTTGATTTCTGATTTCAGTGATGCTCAGGAACGTTTATCTCTCTGTTTAAAGAGAGAAATGCTCTGCGGATAAACAGGGAGACTCGTACACATCGAATGGATTCATATCTCCAGGTGTTAATGGCTGGTGGGTGAGGAGTGCAGCTGCTCAGACTTTACTAACAGAAGCCTGGAGGCTCCAAGAAGTCATCATCACCAACAAAGGCCTTGAGAGGGTCACCAGACTCACTGCTTTTTGGTTTTTAGTTAAAAGATGAGAAACGTCTTCATTCAACATGGAAAGAACTGTTGAACTTTACATGCTATCCCCTTTATAGCAGTTTGTTTATTCAGTAGGAGCATTGAATGTGGGAGCAGAGGTCTCCTGCTCAGCTACAGGAGCAGAAATGGACAACAGAATGTCAGTCTATCAGATGAGAAATAAAGTCTGTGTATTCTGAACAATGAGTGCAGTAACGAACAGGATTCAGCTGGAAACAGATTAAAAGTAACTCCATGTTCACCTGAATGTCCCCCCTCCTTCTGCTTCTAGAAAACCACTAAGAGAAAGAAAGCTGCAGCTGAAGAAGAGGAGGAGGAGAATGACACCGATGCAGAACCCGTCAAGAAAAAGAGAGTTGCAAAGAAAAAAGGTATGGGATATATCTGAGCTCTTTGTGTCCATTTATGTGTATTTATTAATGAGTGTTTAAGGACAGATGGCATAAAGATGCAACACAATGTCTAACTGTCCAGGGAAATGAAGACAACAACAAACGTTGTTTATGAAATATATGGGACGAGCTTTCTGTTCAGTATGAGCCATTTCTCTTTGTAGTTTCCTGTTGTGGGGTGTTTTTTGTAGGATAAAACGTGCTTTATATTCCATGCTCAATGGACTAAATGCTAACAATCTCTGAGATAGCATAATGCTAGCTCTCACAACAAGAAGTGACTTACAGAGCGAGCGAAGCAGCAGAGACAGGCACATATAATAGCAAGCATAAATACTCAAATATACAGGGTACATGAAGCAGGTGTGTGTAGCCTGCGTGTAAACAGGATGATTCCCCCCCGCAGAAGTAAATGGGGTGAAGAAAAGCCCCAAAAAAACTCCTGGACCAAAGAAGGTACGCAGCACTGGCAAAGTGGGGGACCCCAAATCCAGACTGGTGGAGATGGGCACGCAGACGTCCCCTGGACTCGCCCTGAGGTCCAGAGGCAGACCCAAGAAAACCAGCGCCTGAGCCCAACCCCCCCCCCCCCCCGCTGTCTACACTCCTCCCTCCAGCCTCCCTCTCTTCTGCTCCTAAAGAGTCACTTTTCTATCTGTTACGCACTGTCACATGTGGATTTTATTTGGTGTCATTGAAGACCGATCTATTGTAATAAAGAGGAAATGAAATTGTCATTTGTTTTAATTAAAGCTTTCGGGGTGCCTGTCATTCACACTTTGCACTTTGAGAGATGCAGTTTGGTCTGTTCATCATGAGATCTTCTGAGAATGGGATGCTGGGTTAGGAGTTTCAGATCCAGTGTGAGGCCACAGGTCACTTCACCACCTGTCTGGAGGAGGCCTAAAATAAGAAGTACTTTATTGATCCCAATTTGGGATTTTTTTTTGCGTTGCAGGAGCATATAAAGACAAGGCACTGTGCACAGTCAAATTAAATAAATATAAATAAACAATTCAAAATGTAAACATCTCAATAGAAATAAAAGCGCATTAAAAAAGGTAGAAAATATACATGTTGGAATAAAAATGTAGGCTTGTCTTTAAGTGTGTGTTGTTAGAGTAATCCTCTGTTGTGCCTCAGTGACCTCCCTTTAAAAGGTTCATCCACTGACCTGTGGGGAAAAAACTGGAGACTGGAGGACATTATTAAGACACGTCTTTCTACACAAAGTCAAAGGACCAATTCAAATGTAAACAGATTATGGACCAGGGTGATGAAAGGGGGAGATTATTTAGAACCTCACCAAGATGGCATCTGAGGAAGTTACCCACTTACACTCACTACCATGCAGACTGAAGTTGGCTCGTGGCACTGGGAACAGAGTCCATGTACATTTAGTATTAAACTTTACTCTTCACACCCAATGTGGGGCTCAAACCACGACCCTGAGATTAAGAGTCATGATGGACTGACTGAGCTCGTCGGGCTATTTTTAAGCGACTATCCAAAGAGCTTCTTAGAACATTTGGGCCACCTTAACCTTCCAGTTGTCTTTAAGTTGGGATAAAGGCTTATTAATGTTTGGGCTAGAAAAATAACATATGCTTATACACTTTATACTTTGATTATGATCACTTTCATTTGCTCTTAGGTTTTATTCAAATGTACAGATTCTGGGAGTCAATTTTGTAAAATCATTCATTTCTTTTCACTTTTTTAGCTCAGAAATTAGGTTTGATTTTCGAGTAAAAGTTCCAGTAATAAGTAGGAATACATTTGCCTTAAAAGCTGCAACAAGGATTTTGGTGATAATTTATATGATATGCTCTATAAGTAATGAAACCAGGAGGACAAACGTTGATAGGAAGACAACACGAGTTAACAAGAGTAAAAGGTTGTTGAAGGACCATATTCATTGGGACTGAAAAGAAAACCCCTGCAGTACTCAGAAAGCCACTGCACACTGGGTAACATATGTAGGATGCGCCTGCTCATGATATTTCTGTGGAAAAACCTTTTCTGTAGATGGATTAATGCTTCAGCAGTGTACATCTGTGCTCCGTGTCCCTGTCCAGGGTCTGCTACAACAACATGCTAAGGACTGTTGTCAGGCACGTCCATCTGAGCTACATGTAAGAGCAGGTTTATTCCAGAATATGATTCAGATTGTAATCCATCACCACCACTTCTGGAGTGCAGTTAGAAAAAGGCATGCAAAAATAAAAAGAAAGCTAATTTATTAAATATACAACAAAGCACACACTAGTAATAGAATAAAAAAAATAGAGACACATTAGTACGTAACCATGGCTAAAAAAAGTAGCAGCTATAAAAGTTGACACGTAATTATCAAAGCATTGAGGCATAACAATGTTTTTCACATAAGTCATTATTGCACAGAAGTGTTGTAAAAAGGCTCTGTGCTGCACGTTGCAGTTTGATTGCACAAGATTGCAAGAGTCTGAGTTGTGTTGGGGTCTACCAGGGGCCGGGGGGTTCGTAACCATCCGCGTGACACTCAGAGCAGCTCTGGTGTAGCTGGAAAGAATGTAGTAAGAAGGTCATTATACTATATATTTCTACCATACTCATTACAAATATGTTGGTGCTTTTCTAGTGAGGAAACCCACCAGGACCCAAGCCCTCTGTGTGAGATACAGCAGTCAGAGGAGGGTCTATGGAATGGTGCAGGAACGAGTCCTAAAACCCGGAAGTGAGTTAGCATTTTACCACTTCCAGTTCCCTCGTCTCAGAGTCGATGGGATTTCTCCGTAGGATTTTGGAAAATAGCTCGAAATAAGGTCTGTGGTTGACACAAGTTTAAGATACAGATCACGTTTTGTGCATGTGCAAATAAGTGCACGTCTTGGTCCTCCTGTCTGTCTGTCCGTCCTGCTGCTGAAATGTCTCTGTCTGCAGCGTCCAGTTCTGCTGTGTGAAGTCCTCAGGCAGATTCCTCTCAGGTGTGTGTCCATTCCCCCCATCCACTTATCATCAAGCTTCTGGACAAATGGACCCCCCCCCCCTCTCATTAACTCCCAACAGTCCACCTCCCTCCCCATGGAGGGAGACATCTCCACTAATGTCAGTGTTATGAGGGCCCTGAGGGGTCCCTGTGGTGAATGGTGGCTCGCCATCGATTGTTCCAGCCTCTTGAGGAGTAAAGAGACCCCCCGTCTGGCTCCCCACCCTCAGACATTGACCTTGGGGGCGCCACTCCCACGGTCCCACAGGAGGTGGCAGTAGTACATAATGACAGCAAAGTGATGGGGGGGGGTAGTGTGAGATGGGGGGGTACACTTAAACACATAACTACTACCTGTGTGATTGTAGAGGGGGGGGGGGCACAATTTCACCTGGCCGGCCTTTCATTGAGTGACCTCTGCGGCCTGTGTGTGCGTGCGTGCGTGCGACAGCCTCTCAGCAGTGGTCTAACCACCACTCATGATACGGATGTCATCCCTCCCCAGGCTCAGGCACAGTTTCCCGGCTGCTGGGTGTTTGTGACAATTGTCCCTATTTGGTTTGGTGGGGGGGCAGGAGGGATCCAAAGTGTTTCTCGAATATCAGGAACAGCTGAGGCAGGAGTCAGGGTGCTAAAGTCCAGAGAAGCAGAAGGACACCCAGAACGTCCTCCATGACACTGCTGCTGTCCACCGTCCTGTGCCGTCTGAGGACTGAACAAGGAACTGAGGTTCAGAGGGAGGTGCAGGAGTGCGGTAAAGACCGTGTAGTAAAGTAACGAAGTACATTTACTCAAGTACTGCATGTTTGAGTACATTTGTACGTCTACAAATTCTGAGGGAAATGGTGTACTTTTACTCCACTACATTTATTTAATACCTTTAGTCACTTTACAGATTTGGATTATGATATGGTTAATAATGACTTATTAGAAACTGCAGTGATTGTATCATGTGAGCAGTAGCTCTTAGTATGTTCTACACAGCATCGTTACTGTGGCCATCAGTATACGTTCCCACTAACCTAACATCACTGACACATGAATCTGTAAAGCAGGGGTTTCAAACCTATTGTTCGTGCACTGCCACAACTTTCAGGCAGGGGGATAACCTAACCTTCTTCCGTAATAGTTCATGTTGGAGAGTTCAGCTGGTCAGGCTTAAGACACGTGTGGAAATGAATGCACATGTAAAATAAATAATGTATCCTGCTTTGATCATAAATCCTGTGCAAATCATAACCTGAGGTAAAGTTGTTGAAATTACACTTATTTTTCTTAAGAAATGTTAGGTTGTTCATAATGTTTTGTAAAAAGATAGTATATTAAATGTAAACATTTTCAGAATGCACTTTTTTTGCACTAAAACAAAGGGAACAATTTGAATGTGAAGGTTTGTAGGTTATTATGATATGATTTTACTGGTCGGCCCACTTGAGATCAGATTGGGCTGTATGTGGCCCCTGAACTGAAATAAGTTTGACCCCCCCCTGCTGTAGAGGATTCTTTATGACAGGTCTTTATCAGGGGAATACTAATGCAGACAGCTACACAACTATAGTGCCTATGTGTTCATGGAACCATAATAATCCCATCATAATGTGCTTTTTAAAAAAGTGAAGTTTGTTCAGAGGAGTTCATTGTGGACAGAACAACGAGTAAACCCGACTGGAGTCAAGCAGCAGAGCTGGAAGTTGTGAAACTCTGGGTGTGAAGTGTTGGAGATGTGGAGGCGTTGCTCAGGAGGAGGATCTGCAGAGCTTCATGAGCGGTGGGTGGAGGTGGTCTCCGTCTTCAGGTGAGCTCTGATGTAGCCCGAACATCTGCTGCAGCTCAGCAGCCGTCAAACTGTTTCCCTCTTTCCTTCTGTTTGTTCTTTTGTTGTTGTTGTGATATGTGGGAGTACAGAGATACGTGTGTCCACAAGCATTTCTGTACCGGCTCCACTTCCTGTCGGGGGTTTAGGTCTCCGAAAACAAATATACACACATCTCCTGAGATCAGAGCTTGTGGTTGACTCTTGGAAAAGAACGGAGCTGTTTTGATGGAGCATCTCTCCATAACTCCAGGTGTTGGTGACCTGCTCGGGTTATCATGCTGAGCTTTCAAAAGGGTTCTATTCAAAACCATTTTGCACCAGCTTCTACAGAAACTTCTGAGGGGCCAACCACTGTTCCATACCCCACTCTGATTAGTAAAGCTGCTCTAACAAACTGTGGAGCAGCGTGTCGGCCTGGTGTAATGATATGGGTTATTGTGCTTTCCTTAAAGGTGCCACAGAATGCATCTATCTGGTATTTTAAATTGTTCTCTGATGTCTACAAATAAGGTATATAACTTTGGTTGATCCAACAAATGTCCAGATGCGGTTTTACAGGCCCATTTACAACCCTATGATTTGGTCCTAGAATGAAACAAGCTGAATTGCCTTATTTGGGGCTCATTTAAATAATTATGATGAGCTCTGCTCTGATTGGCTGGGTTACAAGGCACAATCCATGGCTGCCTCAGAGCCCACAGAAGTAAGGGAAGTTCGCAAAACTGTGAGAGATGAACCATGGAGGCTATTGGCATCCAACCTTACATGTTTGAGCCTTTATCGGAGGAGGAAACCGATGAATTTGAAGAACAGCCAGTTGGTCGGAGGTTGGAGAGCAACGTTACGGAGTGGTAAGTGTTAGCGTTAGTGTTTCCAGCAGCTGGTGTATGCAAATGTTGGGGCTGGATTACAGTGAGTGACGTCACACACAGGGATTGTTGTAATTCGCCCGTTTTACCGCTGTGATATGCATATTCATGATTTGCACGTGAAGGAGGAAAAAATGGTGCTTGAGGTTCATGGTATTTCAGTTCAATGTACCGAACTGTTACAGACACAACAGCATACTGCTTCATGTAGCACAGTCTTTTGGGACTCTGAGGGGACCTGGAGGGTCGCTATTTCAAGTCCAAAAAGGGTGAACTGTTACTTTGAGTTAAAGGGCAGTCCTGAGGAATTCATTCACATCCTCCATTTCCATGTGCTGATTAAGATATTAAACAATACTGCTCAATAATGTTCATTATCATCATGCCCACTTATTTTTTACCAGTTTCATTTTCTCGTACGTCACATAATCGCTGACGGGTAGAAAAGGGGGCAGTCATCTGGACATGAAAGAACAATGTTCAGACAGACTATAAAAATGAGAAATGTGCCCCAATGCGGAGTCTGCAGGATGTCCTAATAGGCGACACGTTTGTAAGGAGAACTTATAAATATGTGATCTGCTTTAGACTTTCTGATTTCAGTTTAGAAAAAGGAATACGGTTTTTAAATGTTCCAGAAACAGAACTGATATACTACTCCATGGCAAGTCACATCTAAAGGAAGAATACATGTATGTGTGGCGCCTGACACAGAGAGTTAGGGATGAAAAGGGAAAATAATTCACATTTCTTTTCATTGTGTTTTAATCGTAATCATATGGATTTCTCCGTTTGCGGCTGGTGAATAATATGCTGTGTCAGCGCCTCCTGTGTCGTCGCCCCCCCCCCCCACACACACACACACACATTCCCTGGCTCTTCAACTGTCACAGCCTAGACACCTAATCACATTTCACCCTCCAAACCCACATCACAAAGTAGAACAGAAACTCCAGAAAGTAGAATAAGAACTCAGCTGCAATCATCCACACCTACTGCATGGGAAATCTCACTGCACTGTTTGTGCAGCAATTTAGCCCCTACCCCCTTGTCGTCTAAAATAGAATCCCAAAAGACAAAAACACACAAAAATATGCACACTGGTTCCAGGTGTGGGGGGGAATGAGTGGGTGAAGTTACGGTACATTTGCTGTTCTAGTTGTGTGTAAATATTAGAAAGCAGCGGGCTCCTGGGGCGAGGAGAAGCCAGCCAAAGCGGCGGCGCTAAGACAGGCGTCCTTATCGCCCGTTGTATTCAGACTCCGGCGTGCCCCTGCTGTTTGTAATCTGCAGACGCCGCTGTGAGCAAAACCGGACAGGCATTTATTGTCCCAGCAGGAGGACGCCTGACAAGAGAATGTTAAACACTCTGCTACCTGCAATTTTCAAAAGGCGATAGCAGAAATGATAAAATGTACACACACATTTAATTTAATCTTTTCTCTTTTTCAGGGATGCAGCAGAGAGGAGGGAACTTTGGGACGAGAGTGAACAGCTTCCATCAAGTCTCACTGTTGTTCTCCTAGCTGTAAGTGTGTGTGTGTGTGTGTGTGTGTGTGTGTGTGTGTGTGTGTGTGTGTGTGTGTGTGTGTGTGTGTGTGTGTGTGTGTGTGTGTGTGGGGGGGGGGGGGGGGGGCTGTAATGGGCTCAGTGTGTTCAGTGAGGGAGAAAAGGACGCAGTACCAGAGCGCACACACACACACACACACACACACACACACACACACACACACACACACACACACACACACACACACACACACACACACACACAGTAATATGAATACTATCAGAATCAGTTTGATTAGTGTTAAGTAGGTTTACACATATGAGGAATTTGCTTTGGTAAAAGTGGTGCATACAGAGACACAAAGAATACATAACCCCAAAAAGATATAAAAATAAGTTAAACAAGAAATAGTACAATTATAAAAGCTAAGACTATTACAACAAATGACAATATTTTCGCAAAATGTGAGTGAAGTAAAATTTAATATACATTTGACATTGTAGCTTATAATGATTCAAAATGAAACCATACAAACTAAATATGGCAGTGAAAAATCATTGTATTAACTAAGTAACTAAGTTATTTAAATGATTTCAAATACAGAAACATCCCTTCCACATCAACCAATTTAGCGTCCTCCAAAACATCAAATTGGACCATTTGAATTATGAAAAGTGACAGAAATGCAATTAGAATCCTTAATAACCCCGACAACCAATCCAATATTGTCCGGGCAGTTGTTGCCATAATGCAAATCACTGTAATGTGAATAAAGTCAACTTAGACTAATGACTTTGTCTAATAAACACACATTACATTTGGAAATGTATTAGATTTAGGAATCAACATTTATTGTGAAACATCAATATTCCAATACATTTTCCAGATTTCCTTCAGCTCCTAACCCCAGCTCATCTAAAGGGGTATTTGCTGTTGCACCCTCTGTCTCTGAATGTCATGTAAACTGCTCAACAGCGTGAGGCGGGAGTCAATTGTAAAATGACCGCACTTATCTCTATTGGCTTTTTGTCCAGATAGCAGCCAGGCTAGCCCTCACAACAAGCGGTGTGCACGCCTGGGACTTTAATGCCTCCAGCAATGTCCTGGTTCAAGAGTTAACCATGGATGTGTAAAGAGAACAGGATACAGCGTAAGAGGCGGGCCCTGCTCAAACCTTCTGTAGGAGAATTACTCAGTGGCGCCTGAAGCCAAAATGGCCTGACACTTGAGAGCTAAAGAACCCATATCTGGGCCCAGAGAGCATGCCACCTGCGTTTCCCATAAGCCCACCTCTGATCCACAGCACCATGGCCGGTCTCAGCTCACTCAAACACAACCACACATGCAGGTAGGAGAGGTGGTAGAGCAAAGAGGCTGTCAGGTACCCGGCGCCCGGGAGCAGTTTCGAGGTTAGGTGCCTTGCTCAAGTGCACCTCGGCAGTGGCCCAGGAGGAGAACTGGCACCTCTCCAGCTACCAGCTCACTTTTCTTTCTGTATATATATGTTTCTGGTCCAATCGGGACGTGAACCGGCAATCCTTTGGACACAAGTCCAAGCCCTAAAGGCTAAGCCACTGCTGCCCAAACTCTGGACTCAGCTTTAAGGGTATCTGACAACTTTCAGGCACTAATGACTAAAATAAGGAATATTCAAGTGTTGGTACTGGGTAATGGATGTAAGTCAATGGGAAAACGTATTGTTGGGCGCAATGACATCACGGATGAACACAGAAGTTGTTAAGCCACTGCAACAATTATTTCAATTTCTTCTTCTTCACAAGGAAGTATGAATGAATCAGCTATGTTTCTTCCACGACTGCAGACATACAGCTCATCGGGTCCAGGGGGACAAATGGACAAATCTGCCATAGCAAAACTAGCTTTTAACGTTGCAAGATTACAATTAATGTCTTGTGTGAAGGTAGAATGTTGTCAGGTTAGCCAAACACTGTAATTGATATGTATCTGTGTCCGCCCCATCATCCAATTTATTTCCATTCATTGAAATGAAAACACATGCTTAAACACCCTGGCGGAGGTAATGACAGTAATGACTGCTTTAATCCGACGCTCTCCGGGGCAAACCCTTGCACTTTGACACTAACTACTTAAATTTAAATCACGCCCCTTCCCCTCCAGACAGCCTGAGACAACGTCACAACACCAAGCGAAGCCTGGTCCTGCTCTCTGCGGTCCAAACTTCTCCACGTGTAAGAGAGCAGCAGAAACAGCGTTGTGATTGGCTGTGTGAGCCATGGGGTTTATACTGGGATACGACTAATGGAGGCCATGCTGAGAGAGCCATTAGGAGGAAATAAACCTTTGTGGACATATTCATTTAGTCATTTGCACCGTGTCCATGTAACATATATCAGAGGCTAATGAGGGCAGCCTGCAGACCGCACTGTCTGACAGCTGATGTGAAGGATAATGAGAGGAAGGCTTTGAAAACACTACTCAATTAAGCTCTATCTACTTATTTAGCAGCAGTCTCTTAAAGCCTTCATCCAGGGGATCCCTGTTTGGCTCCCCTGGATGTCTGAGAGGGGAAACAGGGTCAGGCTGGTAGACTGGCCCCAGGCAGTGCTCTCTGACCTGGGGGGGGTGTGGGGGGGGGGGGGGGGGGGGGGGGGGGGGCTTGTCAGTGGTCCGTTGGGAAGTCATGCTCATTCAGCGAACACTGGGGGCCGACGGGGAGCCCCGGGCAACGGCCCAAACCGGGGCCACAGAACAATGTTGTGGTGAGGCCTCAGAGCTGCGGTCAGCTGCAGGACGTCCTGCAGCACTCCCTGTCCGCCCTCAATCCTATTGAGTACAATTTCACATCGGAATAATTCCTCCCGAAGTAAAATTGTATTTATTTTTGTCATTAAAATACAATGCCAATGTAATCCGTTACAAACATGTCTAAAAATGTAATCAGTAAACTAATCTGAGTATCAGAATATTAAAGTAATGTATCCAGATTACTTCATGCCACTTTTAGATTACTTCAATATCAAATGCACTTAAGTGTATATAACAGTGTAACCTTAGAAAAAAAGAAACAGTTATTTCACATGAAGAATGTAACAGTAAGAGTTCACACATGCTGTTTAATCAAAGGCAGACAGTGTTTTTGATTAATAAATCAGGTTCTGCTTCAAAAAATAAATGTATTTAAAATAAAGTAGCCTAAATATAAACCATGTAGAAAATTCCTCCAGTCCGTCTGCCTATAATATATCAATTTTTATTTCTAAATGTAGTACTGTAACCCTGCTAATTATCTCTATTCTTTTTTATATAAATGCTACAGTAATCTGATTGTTATAATTTTTTATGTAATTGTAATCAAATGCAGTTCCATTTGTTTGTATCCGGATTAGATACTTTCTTTAAATGTAATCCATTATTCCCCAGTGCTGTGTTTAGCATGTCACTTTTTGTCACTCAAAGGAATAACGGTCATTATTCACACAGGTTTTATGGCCGATAGAAAGTGTGAAGGGGTCACTGAACTTATAAAGAATCCGCTCTCCATGATTCTGAATACCAAATGTAATGGTAATCTGTTGAGGGTTCGCACAGTGCAGGTGATGAGCATATGGACAGCGGCCCGTCTGCAGGTGACGCCGGGCGCTCACCAGGAGAGAAACAGCCATTAATCAACTGCATGCTATTTGAGGGTTCATGTTCAGGGCAGCGGAGCGTCCTGGTGCTTCCTGTGTCAGGAGGCCGGCAGCCTGCTGGAGCGTGTCCTTCAGGAAGAGGTTGATCCCTCTGAAGCACAGAAACACTAATGTGAGACTTTACTGAGGACAGACAGAGAATTCTATTCTGAGATTAATTCACATCCACAATTATGAAAACGATCTCTGTTCACCAGTGGTGGAAGAAGTACTTAGATCCTTTACTTAAGTAAAAGTAGAAATACTTTGGTCTGAAATACTTCAATACAAGTGAAGATCCTGAATACGAAATGTGGAATAGAAATACTGCCAGTGAAATGTACTATAGTATCAAAAGTACCCATTATACACCATGGCTGTTTTGAAAGTATTATATGGAATATTAAATGATTCCTTCTTTAATTACCTACAAATACATTGATGCTCATGTTGTAGTTTTTTAATATTAATACAATTCTAGTTTAAAAATATATATATATATTGGTGGTAACGTACTGCATACTATGTCATATAAAAATGTAATGTGTTTTTTATGTAAACAGTAGCTATTAGTGTTAATAAATGTAGCGGAGTAAAAAAAAATATATATATATATAAATATATATATATATAAATATATATATATATTTTATATATATATATATATTTATATATATATATATATATATATATATATATATATATATATAGGGGGAGTAGAAGTATAAAGTAGAATTTGTCCAGCAGTGGCTCAGTCAGTAGGGGCTTGGACTGGGAATCGGAGGGTCGCCGGTTCAAGTCCCCAAACAGACATGAAATATGAAAGGCTGCTACTTGGAGAGGTCCCAGTTCACCTCCTGGGCCCTGCTGTGGTGCTCTTGAGCAAGGCACTGTACACCTCCAATCCCCCCTTCCCATTGCTCCCCGGGCGCTGCACGGTAGCTGCCCACTGCTCCTAGTACTAGGATGGGTTAAATGCAGAGGACAAATTTCACTGTGTGTGCTCTGCTGTGTGCATGTATGTGACAATAAAGAGGGTTTCATCCTCCGATTCTTCTAAATGGAAATTGTGCTGCCTAAGATGCCCTCTTGCTCCGGCCAGCAGGTAGTACTGTTGCTTTTTGTTTTATTTCCTCTGTTGTTAGTAGCAGCCAATGGGAAAGACTTACAGTGAAAACATAGGAAGTAATACCCACATGTGAGTAGTGGTTGACAGGGACAGAGATGGGTATATTGAAGTTTGAATCTGCATCCATCCTTCTTTGCTATGTTGTGGAAAGCATTATCTGTAAGTAATTTTGGTTCTTTACATATTCATAAGTGGATATCTATGTTTATTTAGATGTTTCTATGTTAAGTAGATTGTTATTCAGTGATATGTTTGATGCATGGTCAGCACATGTTTTGTAATGCGTATTACACAACACTTTGCATGTAAACATATATTCATGTGGATCTGGCTTTTAGCTAGGATTTTTTTTTACAGGGTGTCCAATTTTTTTTCAATGGCCTAGCAGGCGCTCGCGCGTTGCTAGGCCCCTCGAGGTTGAGAGGGGGGGTGCAATTTTGTGCAAATTTTGTGGAATACAGCCACGTTTTTGTTACAACATTATTTTTGTGCTGTGGCTGGGAGGAGGTATGTGTGTGTGTCGGGGGTGGGGAAGACCAGATCATTTTTTGGTAATATTATAATTACACTGATTGATATACAATATAATATGTTTCATGAGTTAATACAAAGAACAGTGAGTGTAACTGAAACTAAAAGGTACAACTTAATTGTCACATGCATCTTGTATGTCTAGTTATTCAATTTTGTTAATCTATATCATATATCATATATTTATGCAACACACTTAGCATACAGTTGTATTAGCTATGTGTTTGTGATGGTTTTCTGACCTTTCACACCTTGAACATTCACACAAGAAAACGTGAAAAAGGTTAAAGAGATATCAGATATTCCACCAATACAGCGCCCGTCCACGCCGCGTCACGGAAAGTTGACCAATGCAATGCGAGTATCGCGACTCACCGCGAGTCACTCGCGAGATGTGAGCTTAGCGCGATTTCGGATTGAATCGGCAAAGTTTGATCACATTCAGCGAAGTTACCGGGGAAAACAGCGGACGCCCAGACGCCCAACTACCTAAAAGCCTGATGTGGATATTTTGTGATGTTTGTGATGTAATGAGCCGTTGTATGTATATTTTTGCATCACAGCTAAGTGCCTAATTCCTATGTATATTGTGTTTCTTTCAGTTTTACTCTGTTGACTTGTGGATGTAAACATGTTATTAAAGAAGATTAGCGCTTGCCAGTTGTCGAGGAGTTATCTATCTGCACATCTACTCATTTATTTAATCTTTATTTAACCAGGTAAAAGACCCATTGAGATCGTGATCTCATTTTCAAGGGTGACCTGGCCAAGAAGGCAGCAGCACACGTCATCAACATACAAGATACAAATACATTACAATAAATAGGGCCACAAGTGAATAAAATAACAACAAAGTGCAGGAGCAAAGGAATCGATCGTAGCAAATAATTAGGAGCAGAGGCACCGTTCAAATGTTTTTTGTTGTCGGTCCTTTAGGAACCGGCGGAAGACATTAAAAGATACAAGTTCAGACATTTTTAGCTCGTGGGATATGCAAACAGTAACTATCGCTGGACCGTAAGGCATACCGGGTTTCTGCTCCTCGTAGGAGTGAACACAAGTAGGAGGGAACCAAGCCAAGCAGAGCCTTATAGATCATAAGCAACCAGTGAGTTTCTCTGCGAGTGTTCAATGATGGCCAACCAGACTCGGCATAAAGCTTACAGTGATGAGTGAGGCGGCCACAGCCAGTAAAAAACCTCAGTGCACTGTGATAAACAGTGTCCAAAGCTGATAGGCTTTTAGACGAAGCATACATGTACAGCACATCTCCATAGTCAACTAAAGGAAGAAAAGTTGACGACACAAGCCATTTACACACTCGCAAAGAAAAACACAGGCGATTTCTGTAATAGAATCCAAGCTTTAGCCTGAGTTTTTTTACCAGGTTTTCAATATGTGATTTAAAGGAGAGCTCCTGATCTAAAAGGAAACCCAAATATTTGTAATTGGTGACAACCTCGATTGGATTACCTCGAGCAGTTATTACAGACGTACTTTCATTTGAGTAAGAAGCTTTTGAAAACCATGATTTTCGATTTTTTGGCATTTAGAACCAGTTTGAGACTTTGCAGGCGGGCCTGTACAACATTAAAAGCAGACTGTAACATCTCAAATGCATGCACAACAGAAGACGCACAACAATAAATAACAGTGTCATCAGCATAAAAATGATAGGCAGCATTTGACAAATTGACACAAAGATCATTTATATAAATAGAAAATAGTAAGGGTCCTAGGACCGAGCCCTGTGGCACACCTTTAGTGATCTCTAGTGAGGATGATGTGGCATTGGCCATCTGAACACACTGAGTCCTGTTAGACAAGTAGTCAGCAAACCAGGTAGATGCCTGGTTAGAAATGCCAATTTTCTTCAGGATACTGATCAATATCTCGTGGTCGACCGTGTCAAAAGGGCCACACATACTTTTTTTCAAATCAAGCGCTTCAATTAGATCGTTTAAAACTTTCAGGGCAGCAGTAACTGTACTATGTTGCTTCCTAAAGCCAGATTGAAAGTTATTTAAAATACAATTTGATTCTAAGAAATCTTTTAATTGTTCACTGATTATTTTTCCAATATTTCTTCAGCAATGCATAATTTGGAAATAGGCCTGTAATTATTCACGTCTGATGGGTCACCCCCTTTTAACAAGGGAAGGACAAAAGCGGATTTCCAAGCTTTTGGGAGTTTGTTGGTGTTGAGGCTGAGATTGAAAATGTGAGTCAGATGCCCAGCTATATGATTGGCAGCCAACTTCAAGAAGAAAGGGTCCAATTGGTCGGGACCAGCTGCTTTTTTACCTCAGATGCGGACACAGGCTCAAAGTAAAAGGAATTATCTGTGAGGCTGCTTACAGCCTCATCCTTAGAGTCCTTGGCCACAACAGAATTTAATTGATTGGAATTTTCCTTATCAAATAGGTGGCCCACAGAGATAAAATGCTCATTGAAGAAATGTAGCTTTAACAAATTATCAGTCAAATTAACTGAGCCTTTAACCAAGAAATGTTGGTATCATCATAACAACAGTGGGGGCAGCACAGTAAAAAAACAGATTTGTCTACATCATCAAAATACCAGGTGGATACACACGTCAGTCTTCCTTAAGAAACTAAACATGTCTCAGCCACGAGATGATGAATCCATGTCAGTCCACACTCACGCATCAAAATCATCAAAGGGCTCCAGTAAGTCATCTGCCAGCTTGACTGCGGTCAATGCACGGGCTAGGGCGGAGGCAGCACGAGCCAGAGCGCCTATGCTCAAAAGGAAATTGAAATGAGAGTAAAACAAGCAGAACTCATAGTGGAAGAAACACACCTGGAGGCTACATTGGAAGCACTTCATCAGGAACGAGATGCAGAGGCAGCTATCGCTGAAGCCAATGTATACAAGGCTGCAGCAAGCAAAATAGAAGAGGACCGCATAAGCTTTCGCCTCCCACAGACATTTCACCCATTAGAACGCCAAGTGAGTATGTGAAAGACCAATTTCTCCAAAATGAGAAATTAACCCCACATGCAACACTGAAGCCTAACGAGGCTCCAGCGGGTTCAACATTTAACCAACTCAAGCAGGAAGTTGAAACCCCTGACCTGAGATCTCCATACATGTTGCTGCCTTGCAAGAACAATGCAAACAACAGAGCATCCCAGCCACCTAGGAGCATTGCAGTGCATGAGCAACCACAATGGTCAAGTCCTCGAGTTCCCCCACAAGAAACCTCAAGTATTTATGACCTTCCCAGATTTCTAGCTAGACGTGAGTTGCTCACTGGAGGTCTTACAAGGTTTAGCGACAAGCCAGGTGACTACTGGGCGTGGAAATCCTTGTTTGAAAATGCCATCCAAGGTCTACATCTAACAGCCAGCGAAGAGCTTGACTTGTTGACTAAGTGGTTAGGCGACGAATCCTCACAACATGCAAAACGCCTCAGAGCAGTGCATATTAACCACCTTCTTTTGGTCTGAACAAAGTGTGGGAGAGACTTGAAGAGTGTTATGGATCTCCTGAGGCCTTAGAAAAGGCTTTGTTTGATAGGCTAGAGCAGTTCCCCAGAATTACCAACAAGGAGCCTCATCTGCTGCGTGACCTTGGTGACCTTCTGTTAGAGATTGACTGCTAAGAGCGAGGGCCATATACCAGGATTGCTGTACCTCGACACGGCGCGGGGAATCCATCCCATAGTGGATACACTTCCATTTGGCCTGCAAGAGAAATGGATGATGAACGGAACCAGATACAAACGTGAACATTCGGCATCATTCCCTCCATTTTCGGTCTTGGCCACCTTCATTAAAGATGAAGCCAAAATGAGAAATGACCCCAGTTTTATGTCTTTGGTTCCACCTACCTTTGCGGCCTCCAAAGCAGATAATCATCTGGGAAAACACGACAAATCAAAAATGCCTATCACAGTCCACAGAACAGAAGTGGTTAGCTCCGAACAAAAGCCAAGTGCTGAAACAGCAGCTGCAGACCCCAGCAAAGAGTGTCCCATCCACAAAAAACCTCATCCACTCAAAAAATGCAGGTTATTCCGAGAGAAGTCTCTGGAAGAACGGAAGGCTTATCTGAGACAAAATCAGATATGTTTCCGATGCTGTGCTTCTTCCAGCCATCATGCAAAGAACTGTAAGATGGAAATCCACTGTTCAGAGTGTGAAATTAACTCACATCAGTGCTCTCCACGCTGGTCCTGCACCATGGGCGACACACAGGTTTGCAGGACCTGTTTTTGACCACGGCGGGGAGCAAAGCTCAGCTTCACCCATTACCACCTCTACATGCACACAGGTGTGTGGAAATAGGGTCGGTGGACACTCATGTGCCAAGATTTGCCTCGTTGATGTCTACCCAAAGGATCACAATGACCAGCGACTCAGAGCTTATGCTATCTTGGATGATCAGAGCAACAAGTCTTTGCTAGATCTTCCTTCTTCGACATCTTTGGGATTGACAAAAACTCTTCTCCATACACTCTTAAGACGTGTGCAGGTGTTTCAAAGGTGACTGGGAGAAGAGCAAGTAATTTCATAGAGGAAGGGGCAGATGGCCAATCCAGTCTGGCTTTACCCACACTTATTGAATGTGACATGCTTCCTGACAATCGGAATGAAATACCAACTCCTGAAGCCGCTCACTATCATCCACATCTCAAGGACGTCGCTCCAGAGATTCCAGGACTTGATCCCAAGGCTGATATTCTGTTGCTACTTGGTTATTCAGACCCACAAGGTGCTCAAACAGCGCAATGGACCCCCAAATGCTCCGTTCACACAGAAGTAAGCTCTGGGGTGGGTTATTGTTGGTGACGTTTGTCTTGGCGGAGCTCACAATCCTGGACATGTAAACATTCTAAAGACAAACATCTTGGACAATGGAAGACCAAGCTACTTCCTTCCATGTCAAAACAGCATGCTGGTAAAGGAAAGTTTTGATTGCCAAGATCGCGACAGGATGGACTCCCATGCAGACGCCATGGGAGATACAGTCTTTCAGCCTACTAGCGCAGATGAGAAACCTGCCTACTCCATAGAACAAAAGACCCTTCCTGCAGATAATGGAGAAGGAAGTCTACCAAGACGACTCAAACAGCTGGGTGGCTCCGTTGCCCTTCCGCTCTCCAAGACCACGTCTCTCCAACAACAAACAGCTAGCAAGTCAACGTCTCTCCTCCGAACGTCGCACGCTGAAGAAGCGACTTGAAACAAGACACTTTGTGCACTTTATGCAAAATATATTTGACAACGGTCATGCAGAACCAGCACCCCCACTAAAAGAGCATGAGGAATGCTGGTATCTTCCCTTCTTCGGGGTTTATCACCCTCATAAGCCAGAACATATCAGGGTGGTCTTCGACTCGAGCGCTCAACACCACGGAGTGTCTTTAAATGATGTCCTTCTCACAGGCCCCAATTTAAACAACAGCCTGCTGGGTGTCCTTATGCGGTTCCGCGAAGAGCGAGTGGCAGTAACTAGTGACATCAAGCAGATGTTCCATTGTTTCTTGGTACGAGAACATCACAGGAACTTCTTACGCTTCCTTTGGCACAAGAACAATGACTTGGAGCAACTGATAGCGGAGTACCGCATGAGGGTGCATGTCTTCGGCAACAGTCCATCACCTGCCGTGGCGATTTACATGCTCAGAAGGGCATCCGAAGACCAAGGAAGAATTGACTTTCAATCGAAATGCCTAGTTGAGCGTCATTTCTATGTTGACAATGGTCTCATCTCATTTCCATCACAAGACGAGGCTGTTGCAGCTCTCCAGGCGGCCCAAGAAACGCTAGCTGCATCCAACTTGAAGCTGCACAAGATAGTTTCTAACTGCATCGACGTGATGAAAGCCTTTCCAAAAGAGGATCTTGCAAAAGGCTTAAAGGACCTTGATATTGGAGCAGACTTTCCACCCATGTTACGAAATCTGCATCCATCCTTCTTTGCTATGTTGTGGAAAGCATTATCTGTAAGTAATTTTGGTTCTTTACATATTCATAAGTGGATATCTATGTTTATTTAGATGTTTCTATGTTAAGTAGATTGTTATTCAGTGATATGTTTGATGCATGGTCAGCACATGTTTTGTAATGCGTATTACACAACACTTTGCATGTAAACATATGTTCATGTGGATATTTTGTGATGTTTGTGATGTAATGAGCCGTTGTATGTATATTTTTGCATCACAGTTAAGTGTCTAATTCCTATGTATATTGTGTTTCTTTCAGTTTTACTTTGTTGACTTGGATGTAAACATCTTATTAAAGAAGGTAAACGCTTGCCAGTTGTCGAGGAGTTATCTATCTGCATAACTGTACTCATAACAACAGTGAGGGCAGAACAGAAATACTTAATAAAATACGTATGACAAAACTACTTAAGTACAGTACTAGAGTAAACGCACTTAGTTAGTTTCAGCCTCTGAGGGGAAAGCCAGGCGACCCCGCGCTCTGTGGAAACCCCTCTTTGGTATATGTATTACACACTTTCAGATCTCATAACTAATCTTAATGACAACACATCGGAGAGAATTCCATGTGTGGTCCGCCTCGTTTCCTGGATCCCCTTATTACCCATTTGCATGGAGGGCTGTGAGATAAACAGCAGAGAGGAAAGTTTCAGATGTACGCATGAAAGTAGTGCAGCAGCTCATCCTGCGCTCTCTGCCCTCGATGCCAACGCCCTCTTCCTCCCACTTTCCATTTAAACTGCGAGCTGCTCTCTGATGCCACTGATAGGCGGTAATTAAAGGAGCGAAGCTGGTTCTCTGCCTTGTAAAGCAGCTCTCCTGGGCCCGATACCACATGGAAATTCAGCTCTGAGGATCCACTTTCAGATGTCTGCCTGGAAAACATGCCTGCCCGCAGCCCTGTGTGTGTGTGTGTGTGTGTGTGTGTGTGTGTGTGTGTGTGTGTGTGTGTGTGTGTGTGTGTGTGTGTGTGTGTGTGTGTGTGTGTGTGTGTGTGTGTGTATGTGTGTGTGTGTGTGTGTGTGTGTGTGTGTGTGTGTGTGTGTGTGTGTGTGTGTGTGTGTGTGAGTGGGTGTGGGTGTGTGTGGTGGGTACTTGTTCATGGAAGTTGCCGGATTTGGGGAATACACTTAACGGATCTTTTAACCCCAATATTTCTTTCCACAAATATATGCGTATGATGTGTTTGAGATGTGGGTCTGATATTCATGATTTATTTATCAGAAGGAAAAAAAAAAACATCCGGGCATTCAGCTGGGAAAAGATTGGAAATGTCTTGTGGATTTAAAATAATTTCAGGACATACACTTAGGAAATATTTATAGACTTTTAAAATGTTTCATTATAATCAATATTACATTGAAACAATTAAAATGAGTGTATTAGATCAGTACATGAAGATAATGTCACATGCAGCATTGTCTATTTGTTGAGTGCAGCGCTGGAGCATGCTGTCATTAGCTTAGCTTAGCATAAACAGTAAGGCTAGCTGCTTTCCCTGCTTTCAAATAACAAAAAATACAAGATAAAAGGCCACCAACAGTTATCCTTTTAGAAAAGTTTTTCTAGTTTGTTTTCACGTTCATTATCAGAAAGCTCAAATGCAATGAGGTGCAATATACAATAAATACAAAATAAATATTATTGTTGTTCACCTGGATGTGCACTTTTTGTGAATTCTTCTAGTATTTTATGCACGCATCTTAATTGTTATTTTGCTTCTTAACTTTTGCTGTAACAATGAACATTTACCTCCTCTAATAAAGGAATTATTGTGATTCTGACTTCATTGAGTGCCCCTGTGTTTTATAAAAATTCTTAGATTTCCCCTAACTTTTTTTTAACTTCATATTAGCTGGAAAGGCCGGACCGGCTCTGGAATCAGAGCTGTTAGGGGGTAGTGTGTTGCAGGCTTTAAAACAAGCCAGGAGCTGAAAAAGGCTAAATCAGTCAGCTGTTACTACAAACCTATCCTTTCACATTACAGTCATCCGATCCTTGGTAATGACATTTTAGTGCAGCTCTAAGATTATTTCAGGAGCTATAGTTCATCAGAGATCATAATCAAGTAAAGAAGCAGCTGCTCCTCTCACTGCAGACTCTGGTCTTTATCTATCGCCTTCAAATCTGCTCCATTGTGATGAGTGGAGAGATGGACGGGTGGAGAAGGAAGAAGCCAGGCTCAGGTTACCCTCCACCTCCCTTTTCCGGACACAACCCTGCCACCTCGCCTCACCCCACGCCCTTTCTCACCCTCCCCCTGCCCCTTCCCCGCCCTCCCTCACCATTATGTCCTCATTTTCGCTCGCCCTGCCCTACAGATTGGCTTTGCGGAGGAATGGCAGCAGAGAGAGGGGAAGTGACTGGCCCCTGTCCATCTGTCGCGACTCCAGGATCAAATAATAGGATTCTGTCTGAGAAAAGCAGATAATTGCAGTCTGTATTCTGCTCTCTAAGTGTATGATATTAACCCCGCGCTCCCCAGCAGCCCCACGGTAAAAGGCAGATGGTTCTGTGTTTTGATATCCGAGCCAGGCAGAGGGAGGTCACAGGTCAAGTTGAAGTTCAAACTCAAAGGAGTGCTGTTTCTCTTCCTCCTTTAACCCCCTGACCCCGGAGTCCCCTCCCCTCTCCTTTTCCTCCCACGCTTTGGAGAATATGGATGTCATTCAAAAAAGGACATTCCCTAAGACCTTTGCTGCAGCCGACCCCTCGCAGCCCCACCGAAGTGAGAGGCAGGTAGCTTTAGCCCAGCGCTAACCCACTTACACTCACGCAGAGCGCCATGCAAAGGTGTCGGGGGTTTAGGGGCAAAGGTGTGAGGGAGGCCCAGAGAGGGGAGTCTGGATTAGGCTAGAGATTCAATCGCCGGGCTGCACGGTGTGGCAGAGGTCATCAGCAGCTGAGGAGTTAGGGAGAGGGACATTCAAATACACATCCATGTCTTAGATTCCCTGCTGAAGTGTCAGAGAGCGCAGGACGGGGCATGGCACTGGAACTCTCCAGGACAGTCAAAGTCACAGAGGATTTAATCCGTCTTGCTGTCTGAGTCTAACATTATTTTGACTTGGTAATTTCCTCACTACATTTCCATAGAAGGACAATTTTAATGTGAAAAGTAGGAAGTGGCTATTGTATCAAGAATCACTGCTCAGATTCAGGGCATAGCTGAGAAAACTAGCTTGCCGTTTGTCTTAACATCAATTAGCATCGACATTTTCAATAAGAGCTAAATATTTGTTCCCTTATAAGGGTGGCAGTTTCAAACACGGGGTTAATGTTGTACATTTTAACAAAATTAAAAAAACAACAAACATTTGTTTTCTTTCTAAATGGTCGAGCTTTGGCCTGAATATTACTTTTCAACTTTATGTGTATAGCTCAGCATGGATTTGGCTTGGGAACAGTATGGTCACCGCATAGTCACTGGTTGGTAGCTGGAGAGGTGCCAGTTCATAAAATGCATGTGTGAAATGTTGGGCCTGATGTGTAAAGATCTTGAGTGATGTGTGTGTGTGTTTGTACTGTATACACTCACAGAGTGAAAACTCAGAGTGAAAAGTGACTTTCCTTTTGGGATTAATAACGCATATCTTCCTGTCTTCATTAAATGATGTAGGCTTTGGACTCTTTACAAACAACGGGCATTTCACGAGAGAACTGATGGTGTTATAGGGGTATAATCGAGTAGTTGACTAGTTGAAAGATGAAACGCACGCTGCCGACAGCTAGCACTAGCAGTAATGCTAAAGTAGTTGCGCACTGGATTTCCGGAGGATTTATGATCCTACAGAGTTTTTGCTGTAGTATTGGTGAGTCCAGTTACAGTATTTTATATAATCAGCCACAACAGGATGTAACTGAAATTAAAATGCTTTGTTACAGCGTTTATTGTAACTGTATGTAACACAAAATAGAGTTTTCCTTGTTAAAAAAACCCTTTCTGTGTGTGTCTTTATGACGTAACGACTAGTCAACTACTATTTTGAAAAAATTGTCGACTAGTAAAAATGACTAGTCCTGAAACCCCTAGTAGTGTGTTAAGGTTTTACAACATCTGAAGTCTTTGAAAGTCTAATGAAAGCTGAGTGTGTGTATGAACTGTAGGCAACAGTTTTATGAAGTGTGCCAGTGAGATGAATGAGGAGCCTTTTGAGTAAAATGAGGTACAAGTGCGAGTTCATCTGTGGATCATCACTCATCAGTTCATTTCACACGCGCTCCTCTTCAGCCTGCAGACTGAGGCTCCCGCCCTCAGAGGAAAGGAAGCAGCGGGCCCCTCTCCAGCCAACCTGCTCCACACAGCAGATGAGATAAGACGGACTGGAATAATGGCTCATTTAAAAATCCAGCCGTCTCATCAGCCAAGATCCCAGCAGGGGGCCGAAACGGAGAAGAGCGAGCCTTCCTCACTAATTAGACTCAGACCACTTGTCCAAATTTAGTTTTCGTGCTGGGTGTGATCACTAACAAGTATTGTTTTCACATGGCACACTGACATGATTGCCATGTTTCCTCCTCCATATTTTACAATAAAGTCCTAAAAAATCTGAGAGGTTGGATAGTAGTCTTACAGTACCATGGTTCACATAGTAAATCCAGCATGATGTCCATTTTTACACCACTAACTCCATCAGTACACATAGGAGGGAAGTAACTAGGTAGATTTACTCAAGTACTGTACTTAAGTACAATTTTGGTGAGTATTTCCATTTAATGCTACTTTAAACTTTGACTCCAGAACATTAATTAAACATCTTTAGCTACTTTTAACAAAATGCATCTCGGAAAATTAAACTTGTGGACTGACTCTTTAAGACACATAAGAGTCAAATTATTCAAATAATTCACAAAAAGTCCATCCGAACAGTAAAATACTACTTGATGCAGATATATCCCGAAATGTCCCACATATAACTGTAATTATATAAACACATAAAGGTCATTTTTCTGCATAATAATTATTATAACTGTGCTGATAATACTTTTGTACTTTTACATAAGTAAGATTTAGAATGCAGGACTTTTACTTGCAATGAAGTATTTTGAAAATAATGAATTTGTACTTTTACTCAAGTAAAGCAATACTTCTATCACCAGTGTCAGTAGAGAAGTCATTTTATTTGTTGGTCATGTAACCGACAAATAAAATACTGTCTTTTAAAGCACAGACCCTGTTCTTTTCTCAGTCACACCTTTGAATGTACATGTATTGCTAAGGTTAAGTGCTAATGCAGGAGCAAAAGATCACGTGACTTTTGTCAGGAATATTACGCCCTGGTTGAGTTGAGGATTTTCTCACAAATCTCCTGCGTTATTCTCCACAGCAGCAGGGGCCCTATCGAGTTCATTTAAACAGAGGGGTTTAGAGCAGAGCAAGTAACAGCCAGTTTGATGACAGCAATCTTTCTAGATCTGATACCAGACTACAGTTAACACTATTGTTTTTTCTGGTGAAAAATCTAATGTTGAATAAGCTAAGTCACTATTTTATTAGTTGATGAGCGGTAGACAAGAAGCTACATCACATCCAATCATATCTTTCATATAAATTGACAAAGTTGTATCTAGTTCCTTTCCAAAAACTGTAAGTATTTCCCCCATATTGTATTAAAGATATAAAACTTTCCCTTTATTATAAACGTATAGTAGTTTGGTAATGATTCCAAACCCTATTTGTTCCCCCTCTGCCTTGAGATGGAGCCCAGTGTTGATTTTGGCAGCGATTTTAGATTTAGTCTTAGTCTTTAGACGAAAATGGTTATTAGTTTTAGTCACATTTTAGTTCTGTTTATCCTTCATAGTTTTAGTCATTACATTTTAGTAAACTTTAGTCAAAATGTTTTCTCTCTATAAACTAATTCAGTTAGGCAAATACAGGTATCTGAAATTGGAATCAAGGTGATAGTATCAAGTGTTGAAATTCGTGAAGCAACATTTCACTCTCTTAGCACTTTGTGTAATATCTGGATTCCTTTGCTTGGTTATTGGATATCTGTGGCCTGGACTCTCACATTGATGCAATGCTGCTGTGCTATCCTTGCTGATCCGCTAAGGTGCATACTATCTATGTATAATAATATTATCATTAAAATATAGTATCAAGTTTAGATTTTGAAGATTCTAATTATGTTATAACACAATACAACTAGCCTATTATATATGCCTACCTGGCATTAGAGATAAGAAACCATACACAAATATCTTAGTTTTCGTTGACGAAGTTAGCACTGATGGAGCCAGAGCAAGAGGGGTGGAGGATAGCAGGGTTTGGCCTGTCAAATCCTTTATTAATTAAGGTTAAATACAGTATATTGTAATCCAATTACAAGTAGCACAATGACGGGGCCCCTCCCTGTCATTTAAGCATAATGATACACCCCATTACTGCAGATATTACAAAAGCAAACTAGCTGGTTCCTGGTAGCTTTAGTCATAAGCAAGCAGACAATTTTATAGCCACTGGTGATTTGGACTTGAATCACTCTGATCCTAAATTTGAACACTTGTGCAGGATCCCCTCCCCATAATCTGAGGAGTGAGCATTCTGACCGTTTATATGCAAACAAAAGAGCTACATTATAAGCTCACCTGTTATATGTTCCTTATAGCTTTTGCATTTAGAGTCAAAAATTGTATTTATTCAAAAAAGGTTTTTGTTGGGCTAGGTTTGTATTGAAACATTCTTCTCAGTGAATAAGTAACTGTATAGCAGCTAAAAAGAAGCCAACAAAAAAAAAGAATGAAGAAGGTTTTTAAGGTTGTAGTCTATGAAGGCATGTAGGGATCAAGGGATGTAGAGGGGAAGGAATGAATGTAGGAAAAAGGGAGGGATAAAAGGTCATACGGATGTAGGTATTAACGTAAGATAAGATGAAACTTCATTTATCCCTGTGGGGAAATTCAGGAGTTTAAAGTAGCAAAAGGGTCAGAGTGACAAACAGGACAGAGAATATAGAAGAGAAAAGCATCAGTGGTGTCTGTCTAGTCTAGTTTATGGTTAAGTGCACTCCCAGGAACTTGTAGCTGTTCTCCACCCTTCCTGCTCCGCCTGAAGTCCACCACCAGCTCCTTAGTCTTGCTGATGTTGAGCTGGAGGTGGTTGTCGTCACACCAGCCTACGGAGCTCTCCAGCAGGGCCCTGTACTCCTCCTCGTTGTCGTCTGTGATGCAGCTGACGACAGAGGAGTCATCGGAGAACTTCTTCAGGTGGCATGAGCCGGAGTTAAAGCGGAAGTCAGAGGTGTAGAGGGTGAACAGGAATGGTGACAGCACAGTTCCCTGGTCACATCAAACACGCTGCAGTCTGACATACTGAGGTCTGCTGGACAGGGAGTCAGTGTGAGATAATATGAGCTAGGAAGGGGAACACATGAATGGAAAAGAAAGGGAGGATGTGTCTGGGCAAGCCTGGATGTGTTGAGCGGAATAAGAAGCTGAACAAGAAGAAGAATCAGAGGATGAAACCCTCTTTATTAGTCACATACATGCACACAGCAGAGCACACACAGTGAAATTGGTCCTCTGCATTTAACCCATTCTAGTACTAGGAGCAGTTGGCAGCTATTATGCAGCGCCCGGGGAGCAATGGGGAGGGGGGATTGGAGGTGTACAGTGCCTTGCTCAAGGGCACCACAGCAGGGCCTAGGAGGTGAACTGGGACCTCTCCAAGTAGCAGTCCACTTTCCATATTTCAAGTCTGTTTGGGGACTTGAACCGGCGACCCTACGATTCCCAGTCCAAGCCCCTACTGACTGAACCACTACTGGACTTTTTTTTTCTTTTTCTTTTTTGAAAAAGGTCTCTGCATTTGACCCATCCTAGTGTTAGGAGCAGTGGGCTGCCATTATGTATGGCGCCCGGGGAGCAGTGTAGGTAACGGTGCCTTGCTCAGGGACACCACGGTAACAACTTGGTCTTTCGGGGACTTGGAACAGGTGACTTCAACAAGTGATTAGAGGAACACATACATAATATTCTTTGCATAAACTATCCTTTTGTTATCTGAGTGTCGATACATTCCAGTTGTTACTTTCAGATGACTACAGAAACATGTAATGACGGATGAAAAGTCGCTGCTCAAGGGGTTGTCTGTGAGCATAGGGGCCCTCGGTGACATCACTGACAGATCCACAGATAAGTTAATAACATATTATAAACTAACTTTACTGTCCTGGTTTCTGTCAGAAATGATCTTTAAAATACTAGTGACACCTCTCATCAGGGTGAGAGTGTATGACCTATTTAAGACTCAAAACTCAAGTTAGTAATGAGGACTTCAGTATGTTGACTTATATCAGACTTCACCAGAGTAAACCGTCTGTGGGGACACTGGCCTCTGATGGTTCCAAAACATCCTAAATACTGGAGGTTGATGTACAACGTTATACCCGGTGCCCTGAATGCACCTGCATGCAGAATGAAAGCAGTGTGCTCATCACTCAGACTGCAGCAGAGATGTACTGCTCTCCCCCAGCAGCAGATCAGAAAGAAGCTGCAGGTTAATCTGCCTCTCACATACAAATACAGCAGGTCCACCCCCCTCCACTCATATCAGCAATCTCAAATTTCACTTACATTCCAATTGAATACAAGCTATCATCGCAGGCCGGCTTTATCTGCTGTGATATATCCTCTCCGGCTGGGGTGGGGGGAGGCGCGCTGAACCTATTTGTGTTTATGGCTTTGCAGGGAAAGAGATAAATGACCTCCCGTTTTTATTTGGTTTTAATGAAGTAGGGACCGAGGGACTCCCTAGCATCTCCTTCTCTCCCCCCGCCTTTCCTCTCCCTCCACTGTCCTCCCCCTGCTACCCCCCCCACACACACACACCTTCACTCAACCCCTGCTTTTCCCGGTGTGTGACCTAGATGCAGGACAGTTGACAAAGGACACAGGTTGGAAAAGAAACTCTGGAGGTGTGAAGTGGACGAGGCGCCAGGCGGAAACTTGTTAACCCATGCAGTCTCGCAGGCTAAGAGGAGCTCCCCTGGGGGGCGGCATCGGAGGAGGGGGACTGTGCAGGGAGAAAACATTATATTTGGCCACCACATGTTTGCCTTACCACATGGCTGCGCTGGCTCCACGTTAATTGGACGCTCGGGCTCCCAATTAAGGCCACGGCTCAAAAGGCGACAGGAGAGGAAAACAAGGGGAACACACACACACACACACACACACACACACACACACACACACACACACACACACACTCTATTGTTTCCATGGGACTTCATTATGAGCCTGGTGAGGGGCCTCCTGTGGGAGAAAGGACTTCATACACACATGCAGAACGCACTAACACACACACATTAACGCCACACACACTGACGAATGTTTCCGTGTACACACAGCTTGGGAGCAGCAGCCAGCAGCCTGCTGGTCATCTGCAGGAGCTCTCAGCAAACACACACATGCACAGGCTTGACACACGTGTTCATGTCTCTCGTGCGTCTTACTCTGCTGCCCTCTTTTTTACACTTGGTCGTTCAGCTTAGGTTTTATTCACAGACAATATACCTCTACTATTACGGCATTTTCCCCACAACACGTACCCGGCTTTGAAGGCAATTGTGTGGTGGCCGAACCACAGAAATACAAGTCTTGCTTTGGGACTTGATACCACAGGGCACAAAACGACCTATGCCTATTGACTTATATTGGGAAAGAGACATCTGTAAAGAAGCTAATATTTTATTTTTAAGGTAAATTCACTTTTGCGTATGATAACTAGAAAAGCCTTCATTCTGGTCCCACAACCAGCAACGGTATAAATCCTCTGAACCTTTAATTGAGAACAGCTAACCAACATCTCACAGTTTTCTCCCTCCAGTCTATTGCTTCTTGTCTCTGTTCATTCATAAAGAAGATTCATAAAAATATACTTCTTTGTACTGACCTGTCTTTGAGTTCCCGTGTCATGTTGTGAGTGTGTGATTGTCATCATAGCACAATGCGATCTTAAGATACTGGAACTAACACGGAAGCTGTTTTATTTGTCAGGTGTTTATATTTTGTGTTCACAATAGCTTTGCAATAGTTCAATAGAGTCGCAAAAACCCCCTCGTTACCACTGGTCAAATTTGGCATCACAAAACTTTACAGGTGGTTGGTTGAGTTCATTACAAAGGCTGAGTTTTAAGATGTGGAATTTGAAAGGTAGGTGGGGAAGGGGCCATATCGGCTCTTATTAAGGCTATTTGTGTCAGATAAATGGACCCCCTTGCTTTTTGAGATTTCATGCATGTTATTATTATTTATTTTTTTAAGGTATTTTTTGGGGGGCTTTTTTGCCCTTAATCGGATAGGACAGTGGAGAGTGACAGGAAAGTGGGAGAGAGAGTCGGGATGGGATCCGGAAAGGACCACGGGTCGGGAATCGAACTCGGGTCGCCGGCGTACGGTGCAGGTGCCCCAGCCAGTTGCGCCACGGCCGGGGCCATGCCTGTTATGATTATATGTTATTTGACTTTATAAATAAACGCTGGTAACTTGACGAGAAGTGTCTTGATTCTTGCCGGCTACTCCTTCCTGAAATTAAGAAACGCAACAATACATATTTGAAGGAAGAACCCGGCCAAGTATTTTACATTGTGAGCCGACAGACTTCACTTAAATGATTTCTAATAGGTTTTTGCTGCAGTTTCCCTTTAGTTTACTGAAAAATGTTTCTTAGATTTGTTTTAAGACTCAAACATTTTTGTTACACCTTCACTGCTGAAAACACAGAGCAGAATTTTGTTTCAAGTATGTACATACACTTGGAATTATCTCCGTTGATTTCAGTCTGCACCTTTCCAGTCACCTTTCTGGTACTGGCAGTTGCCCTGTTCATTCATGCAGGCCCAAACGGAGTCGGAGCAGAAGGAGGATTGGTCTGACATGTTGACAGCACTGCTTGTGCTGGCCTTTTTTTTCAATGTCGTTTGTTCTTCAATTGATGCATTTTTCTTAAGCATCATCAAGATGCCTATTTCCTGTCTGTCTTCTTTGGTATGTAGCCTTTTTTGTGTTCTCCCTTCTCACCTCAGAGATGGCGTCTTTTTTGAAGGCATTTCTTTCTTTTTCCATGTTTTCTTTCTCCAATTGTACAGAATAGCATCTCTTGTTCTTTGGATGACTGTCTTTTCTTGAATGTAGTCCTTCCTCATCATTTCCATCTCTATCTGGAGGGACTTCCTTTCATCAGCCATAGCATCATTTTCAGCTTGAAGGGCCTCTGAGATCTTTGTTGAAGGTTTCGCTTTCTTTTGCCATGAAGCTTCTCTGACTGGAAAGCAACTCTCATCCTCTGGATGTCGGACTTCTCTTTAATGTAGACCTCTCTCGTCATGGCCATCTCTTTCATAAAGGCTCTTCTTTCTTTTTCAATGTCCTTCTCCAACTGAAAGGCATTTCGTTCCTCAGTCATTTCAGCTCACGCTCTGAAAGGCCTCTCTCTTGCTGGTCAGGCTTTGCCTTCCTGTCTCCAGAGCCTCCTTCATCACGTTTAAAAGTCTCTGTTCACATAATAGTTGGTTGGCTCCAGTCATGTTGTTCTCCACAGTGAAACAACCTGCTGTTTCATGCAACTCATGACTGTTGCTTTGGGTGTAAAGCAAAGACTGGCTCTGCATCCCTGGAGGCTGGAGGAGATAGCATTCATTACTGTCATCTGTAAAGGAACAGTTAGCCTCGCTGTACAGAGGGATTTTGTTTCGCTGAACCTGCTGGGCATTGTCATTCAGCCAGTAATACTCTTCAGTGCTGGTTGTGGTTTTTCTTCCCAAAACACATGAGGTGAATCGACATTTATCTTGAAGGAAATGATAAACTAATTATTATTTGAACTAACCTTTTTGGTTTAGTTCAAACTATCAAACAAATATTAAAGTGAGGTTGTTTTATTTAATTTGAACAATTTCATGATTTTCTTTTTTCAAATTACTAAACTAAACTAAATAACCCGAACCCTTTTGGAAACCTACAGTTCATTAACATTGATGCTTATCTGCTGCTTATCTCGGAGATATAGAGATATGTCAGGCAAACATTTTTTTACTTTACATTTTAAGAAATTAAATCAAAACACATTACCCCAAACAATTGCAATGAACATTTCTCAGCAGTTTTATTGGTGTCCTAAATAAAATTAAAAATATCGCAATTAGGAAAGAAACTGTAAAGAAAGTGCCTTGTTCTTATTACTGTTTTTATGAATTCAGTTTTGACATTATTGATGTTTGTGTGTTCACTGCTCGGATAAGTTGTATTTACTTTTAAACATTTAAAGAAAAATGTCACATTTTTTTGGACTTGTTATTTAAAGTTATTCAAAGTATTAAGGACAATCTAATGTTTGCCCGATTGCTAATCTCAGTTGTTTAAGTAAAAATGATTATTTTCCACATTTACGTTATGCTATTTATTATATTCTATTATATTTAGATTTATCAAAGTGTGTGTTGTTCACTAATAAACAAGCAAGACAAGACACAAGCAATATTGTGTTTTTGTTGATATATACAGTACATGTGAAGTAAGATTTCCGTCTGATGCAAGGTGTTAGAAATAGAAAATATTAAAATAGTGCTGAGTTCTCTGTATTAGAACACAGAGGAACAGTTGATATTAAGTTGTAACATATGCTTATTTTATCATGAACCTGAATTATCTACTGGAATCCTGCACTGTATTATGTTGTAGTTATGTAAAAGGCACATTATTTCATTTGATGAAAGAAAATAAAAGACAAAATGAAGACAAAAGGACTTGCTCCAAAGAATTAGCATATAGTGTTCAGAGTTTATACAGATAATGAGAGAGCATGTTGTGAATGACCTATAAACCTCAGTCTGTTTATGTGAGCCTGCTAGCATCACACATTTATCTATTTATTCTTTTTACTCCCACAATGTGAAGAGAGCTTGGTGAACACAACAAAAAGAGGGGGAATGTTAATATTTTAAAAGGTTGAGTGTCTCCTGGAGGCTACATGTCTTAGAGGGAGAATCCTCAGGGACAACAGAGCCATCACTCTGCTGCTTTTTCACCGAATGAAAATTAACAAAAGACTCTGAAGGGTAAACAGCGAATAAACAAAAAAACTAAGTGTTTGTTCCCACATCCCACTTTTTGCTGTCTTTTATACATAAATATGTGTCCCCGGCGTGTAAGGAGACTCAAAACGTGTCAGCAAATACAACTCTCTCTCTTTCCCTCCTTACCCACATCTCTAAAACAGGGTTACAAACGAGCTGATCCAGATTTGCTGCGGTTATGACGTCATATTGGTAATGTGGGCTGAAATGAACTCCTGGCAACGTCCTGTCCACATGACACATCCCAACCTATCGTCTGCAGGAGCGGAATCCCCTCCGCAGCAGCTGTATGTGTGTGTGTGTTCAGCAGGATGTCTGCAGGAGGGACTTACAGTTGTTTAATATAATACATATAATGTCTCTGTTCTAGTGGTAAACACGGAGAAGTGTTTCAGAAATAATGCTGGATGTGGTTTGAAACATAATATGGCGTTTAATCACGGCAGCGTTTAGCTGAGTTTCTCCCGGTAGAAAACTCTCTTCAGAGGAGAGATCATGACGCTCCAAAGGGGCGCGGCCAGTAGCAGCTCCAAAGGGGCGTGGCCAGCAGCAGCTCGTTCATTTAAAGCTACAGTCACAGAATCAGCACTTCAGGAACAGGGCTGAAATAGAGGGGATAGCGGACATGATAAAATCAATGATCTGTTTGGTATTTTGAGCAAAACACGTCAGAGACATGTTATTTGTATATATTTGAGACATATAATATATGCCATAAAAGAGCATAATATGAGAGGCGGTTCCATTTTCCCTCGTTAACTCGGGGGTTTTTCCTTGTCCGATGTGAGGGTCGAAGGACAGAGGGTGACTTATTCATATTCTGTACAAACTGTAAAGTCCACTAAGACAAATGTAAAATGTGTGATATTGGGCTATATAAATACACTTTGATTGATTGACTTTCAAAAAACAAACAAATGCATATTAAGAAATTAAACATTATTTTTTATAATTACATATCAATAACTTTGGAGCTTCTGCACCTACATAAGTGAAGTGCCACATTATTTTCAAGCCGTATTTAAAATAAAATTCATAGTTGTAGTTTAACTGATTATCATTAGAATGTGTTATTAGCTCATACCGAACCCCAGCACAAGTAACATCTGTTAGGGAATATTTTGTGTAAGCTTGTAAATCTTTAGCGCATTTGCATCTCTTCTCTCTGTCCTCCTCTGACCTGGCTCTACGGCCTTGCAGGTGCTGTTATCTTCATTAAGGAGGGGCAGCCTGGGCTTCCGAAGCCTTGTTGTTTCCACAGTGGGTACAAGCTCATGCTGACCTAAGATTGGCTTTATTGTTTAGGGACAGCTAGCTCCAGTTTATCTGGACACAGATGCTCCGGTAAACACCTTATCTGTGACCTAGATGACAGTTTAAGTTAAACGTATTGTCTGAGCTTGTTAAGTCTGGCATTTGAAGAATGTTGATTATCCATTTGGAACTAGTTAAAACTTCTTCCTATTGTCGAGATCTTCAGAATTGGTTTGGCAACCGCTGTGGCAACTCGTGTCTACAGTAAATGTCTTGTCAATTCTCCGGCCGTAACTCCAAATAAACCCAACAGTGTTTTGCCATCAAGTTCCTGCTCTCCAGCGTCTCTCTGGTTCGTCTCCATTGCTTCAGAAGTTCCACCACAACATCTAAACCTTCATCGCATTATATTTATTAGAGTTACATTTTCTGTCCAAGACTTCAGCATTTGATTACCAATGCATGACACCAGGAACACAGTGAAATTAGGAATAACACCTTTATTGCAGCTGTTTTTATCTCCACTGCTTTCTGAGCAGCTCAACCAGGAAGTGTGTCTGTGGAATATGATGATTTATGATGTTAACCAGATGGAGTTATATACTCACTGTTTCACTCGACTGATTATCTGACCGCTCGTCCAGTTATCCATCTGACTTCTGTCTAGCAACACCACTTTGTCTGCTGATCTCAGCCAATAACTTGGTAAATGCAATTATTATATTATATAATATATTATATTATTATAGATGATGACAGAATGGAAATGTTTGGAAATTGTACGAATATTATCTAAAAAGCCAATTGCTGACATGCTTATCTTTCTCATGCTCCTCATAGGAAGATGCCTTTTAAATGGGCTGATTTCATTTTAATAGCAGTCATAAAAATCAAAATGGCTTTTATTACCAAGTAGGGTTACACATACGAGGAATTAGCTTTAGTCTAAAAGGTGCATACACAGACACTGACAGAAGAATAGAGCAAAACATTTTTTTAAACTACTGTAAAGTCTATTGTTTCAAATAATAGACTTTAAAATAGTTCTCGCAGCTCGATCACCAGGGTGTTTTTATCTGGAATGATTTCCTGATGGATCAGCAAGCGATACACTCCTTCTACAGCTGACTGAAATGGACAGCAGCCACTAACTGTGGATCCTAGTTAACAGCATGTCATGGTTACATAACACTTTAGATCCCTCCCCCCCCAACTGTACAACACCAAATGTAAAAAAAAAGAAGACACAATTAAACTAGGAAATGATGCGTGGCCCTAATTTGAATATCAGCTAAAGAACACAACTACACATCTGTGCGTCGCCCTATATCACTCCCTCTGCGACAGCCATGTCATAAATCCCGTTTATTACACACTGACTCTAACCCTGGAACATGTGTTGTGAAAGCTTGCCCTGCACCATGCTTGCCAGTCTCCAATTAAAAGCCCATTACGGAGCAGGTCCCCGGGCCCCGGTCAGACAGAGAGCTGCTGAGCAAGCAGTGCCTCCGGGCGCGCTGCGGGCCCCTCTTTATGGAGCCATGTTTGCCGCTGGAGAACAAGGGACACAAAGTGCCAGGGTTGTCTGTATCGATCCGACTGTCTGCCTGTCAGCTGGGGACACACTGGAAGACTTCATAAAT
>NC_086367.1:1129504-1299504 GCF_036324505.1 Eleginops maclovinus | reverse complement strand
ACAGAGTGGAAAACTCCCCCTCAGAGATCAATAAAGGTTCATATTAATCCTAAAGGTTCCTATTATGCTATATTTCTACAATATGTTGTAGGGCCATATCTACATTAAACATGTCTATGAAGTGTTTTGCTCAAAATACCAAACAGATCCCCCATTGTATCATGCCTCATCCCCCTCTATTTCAGCCCTGTTCCTGAAGTGCTGATTCTGTGACTGTCGCTTTAAATGAACTAGCTGCTGCTGGCCACGCCCCTTTGGATCTGTTGCTGGCCACGCCCCTTTGGAGCTGCTGCTGGCCACGCCCCTTTAGAGCGTCATGATCTCTCCTCTGAAGAGAGTTTTCTACCGGGAGAAACTCAGCTTAAGGCTGCCGTGATTAAACGCCATATTATGTTCCAAACCACATCCAGCAATATTTCTGAAACACTTCTCAGTGTTTACCACTAGAACAGAGACATTATACAGTGGGGAGAACAAGTATTTGATACACTGCAGATTTTGCGGGTTTTCCCACTTACAGAGCATGTAGAGGTCTGTCATTTTTACCATAGGTACTCTTCAACTGTGAGTGACGGAATCTAAAACAAAAATCCAGAAAATCCCAATGTATGATTTTTAAATAATTAATTTGCATTTTATTGCATGACATAAGTATTTGATCACCTACCAACCACTAAGAGTTCTGGCTCTCACACACCTGTTAGTTTTTCTTTAAGAAGCCCTCCTGTTCTCCACTCATTACTGGTATTAACTGCACCTGTTTGAACTTGTTACTTGTATAAAAGAGACCTGTCCACACTCAATCAAACAGACTCCAACCTCTCCACAATGGCCAAGACCAGAGAGCTGTGTAAGGACATCAGGGATAAAATTGTAGACCTGCACAAGGCTGGGATGGGCTACAGGACAATAGGCAAGCAGCTCGGTGAGAAGGCAACAACTGTTGGCGCAATTATTAGAAAATGGAAGAAGTTCAAGATGACGGTCAATCTCCCTCGGTCTGGGGCTCCATGCAAGATCTCACCTCGTGGGGCATCAATGATCATGAGGAAGGTGAGGGATCAGCCCAGAACTACAAGGCAGGACCTGGTCAATGACCTGAAGAGAGTTGGGACTACAGTCTGAAAGAAAACCATTAGTAACACACTACGCCGTCATGGATTAAACTCATGCAGCGCACGCAAGGTCCCCCTGCTCAAGCCAGCGAATGTCCTGGCCCGTCTGAAGTTGGCCAATGACTATCTGGATGATCCAGAGGAGGAATGGGAGGTGGTCATGTGGTCTGATGAGACAAAAATAGAGCTTTTTGGTCTAAACTCTACTCGCCGTGTTTGGAGGAAGAACAAGGATGAGTACAACCCCAAGAACACCATCCCAACCGTGAAGCATGGAGGTGGAAACATCATTCTTTGGGGACGCTTTTCTGCAAAGGGGACAGGACGAATGCACCGTATTGAGGGGAGGATGGATGGGGCCATGTATCGCGAGATCTTGGCCAACAACCTCCTTCCCTCAGTAAGAGCATTGAAGATGGGTCGTGGCTGGGTCTTCCAGCATGACAACGACCCAAAACACAGCCAGGGCAACTAAGGAGTGGCTCCGTAAGAAGCATCTCAAGGTCCTGGAGAGGCCTAGCCAGTCTCCAGACCTGAACCCAATACAAAATCTTTGGAGGGAGCTGAAAGTCCGTATTGCCCAGTGACAGCCCCGAAACCTGAAGGATCTGGAGAAGATCTGTTTGGAGGAGTGGGCCAAAATCCCTGCTGCAGTGTGTGCAAACCTGGTCAAGAACTACAGGAAACGTCTGCTCTCTGTAACTGCAAACAAAGGTTTCTGTACCAAATATTAAGTTCTGTTTTTCTGATGTATCAAATACTTATATCATGCAATAAAATTCTAATTAATTACTTAAAAATCATACAATGTGATTTTCTGGATTTTTGTTTTAGATTCCATCACTCACAGTTGAAGAGTAGCTATGATAAAAAACACAGACTTCTACATGCTTTGTAAGTGGGAAAACCTGCAAAATCGGCAGTGTATCAAATACTTGTTCTCCCCACTGTATGTATTATATTAAACAACTCTAAGTCCCTCCGGCACACATCCTGCTGAACACACACACACAGGTGCTGCGGAGGGGATTCAGGGATATCAGACTGTATATTGGGAGACGATAGGTTGAAACGTGTCACGTGGGCGGGACGTTGCCAGGAGTTCAATGTAAAGCCAGCCCACATTTCGGTTATGACGTCATAACTGAAGCAAATCTGGATCAGCTCGTTTGTACCCCTGTTTTTAGAGATGTGGGTAAGTAGGAAAAGAGAGAGGTTTGTATTTTCTGACACCAGGGACACACATCTATGTATAAAATACATTAAGAAGATGCCTTTTGCATAATAGGGGACGTTTAATATTGAATGCCATTTAAAAGAATTACACGAAGCGTGCACTACTATGTGCCATTTCCTTGTCTAATGCCCGCTGTCTAACGATATGTTCTCACGGGCCCCCCTCTTAAGTCTGCTGATATGTGCTCAACCCCCAACACTGTGACAGTTGGGGGAGTTTATTGGCTTTTTTCTTTGACAACCTTTGCAATCTAATGACGATTCTACCACTTCGTTATCGCTAACAACTTCTGGACTGTCTGACTTTTTGCTTTGTGAACGCAGACTTGACCAGCAGGAACATTTAAACAACTTAATATCTTATATCTCTGTTTTATTAAAATGATTACGCGACTGCGACTACGAGGGAGGGTGGTCGTCTTTCAATCGGAAGGTTCTGGTTTCGATCCCAGCCCCTGCAGTGAACATGTGGATGTATCCTTGGGCAAGATACTGAACCCTGAGTTGGTCCCGATAGCCAACGGTGAGTGTGTGTGTGTTAGATTACTTGAGTGAAAAGGGGCACATTGCTCAGTATGAATGAGGTGTGAATGATGACTTGTAAAGTATAAATCAAGTCCATTTACCATAGGTTTTATTCAGGAACTGGACCTTTAGGTGCGAACCGGCTTACATTGGCCCCAAGGAATGTCAAGATGCATTCCTCCAATTCTGTTGCTTCTACAGATGATGTACACAAAAGCCGTTACTTTGGATCTCTTTTCTCATTGGTTTATTTTTAAAGAGCAACAGCCAATGGAATAACTCCAACACTCAACCAACCAGTGGTCATCTCTCAAACACTCAGGTAGGAAGAGACTTCTTTGTTTATTAAAGACAAAACACAAATAATTCTGAATTCTAAAAATGAACTCTGATGATTTATAGGTAGGCATGATTTTACGTGTATGATGGGAACTAAAGGATACCTCATTCTAGGAGCTTAACACCAGTAATTACTTAAAGTCATCACATTTTCCTCGCTTGGTTTTATCTTTTAAGAAATGCCTGTTGTACCACATACATTTCTGATCCAGTTTGCGTGTTCTTGTTATAGCTACTGTGTTTCTCTGCCTGTCCCTGGCTAATGGAAGGCAGTGAGTGTGGTTTAAACCGGGCCAGCAGGGTGGAGATTGAGCTCTGGTACATGGCAGGAGCTTATGGAGCAAAAATATTCCAGACAAATATGTTTTAAAGAAAATAAAAAGAAGGCTGATGACTGCACTGCTTCAAAGAGCACACAGAGAAAATGTAATATAACAAATTGCTCTCAACATGAAATATTGACAAGATGCAGTGAATTGGCTCCACCCGTACAGATCCTAACTCCATAAATGAGTTAAATCTTGCAGGCCGTGCTGTGCTGTGATGTAATAAAGTGTGCTTCAGACTGTGTGGAGTGTGGACACTTCATGGTTTACATTGCCTGCTTCTTATTGAGCCAACCGCTCTCAACACTCTGTCTTTATTTGAGCTTTGCAACTCTGATAAAATGGATTTCAGGATCAGGGTTAGGAAAACAGCTAACACTGGGGTTTCACAGACACACACACACACACACACACACACACACACACAAACACACACACACACACACACACACACACACACACACACACACACACACACACACACACACACACACACACACACACACACACACACACAAACATGTGCTGTGGTGTCTTTGTTTTGATGTATGGTAAGGCTTTTAGAGGAATATATCTGCAGGTAATTTTCAAACATCTAAGTTGATTTAAAAATGGTGCAGAGGTAAGACATACAGAATACAGAAAGTAGAATACTAAAAATAGTTTTTTGGAATTCACAAAATAATCTATTCAACTGTATTCAACAAATGATTCGGCCCTGTTTGCCCCCGATATATCCTTGACATAATGACTCAATACAACATTTATGATCATACTTAAACGTTCTGAAGCAACACGTCTTGGTAAGGATTAGATAAAGATCATGTTTCTGAGGCAAAATCAAGTATCCAGAAACCAAAGACTGGCCAGACTGTAATAACACACTGCAGATCCATGACATTATTTCCCCACATTTTGATGTGAATCAGTGGATCCTTTGTTTTTGGCACATACACTTCCAAGTACAATTGAATAGAACGAAATGACAGAAACAGAGCTTCCAGTGCGCTCAAGCATCACATGGTTCCAAAACTGATCAAAAGTTTTATAAAAACCGGCCATCTGACTTTCGGGGTCCTGTTAATTCAAATAGTGTGTTTTTACATTCTGTCCGTCTGTCCCTCCGTCCGTCCGTCTGTCTGTCGGATATCTGCTTCCTTCAGTCCAGGGGCCTCATTTGTAAACGTGGCGTACGGCCAAAAGATGGCGCACGACAATTTCTAAGCAATCTTTGCGATTTATAAAAAACAAACTTGACGGGAATATTGCGGTCCTCCAGGCACACCCTGACCCATGCGTACGCACAAAAACGGGAGAGATGAGAAACTGCGACACAGTTGGCAGAAGGAAGAATGGAGAGAAACGTGAAATAATACCATAAATTGAAATATTACCTTTCATGTATCATGAAGAATTGCAAAAATGGACGTGCACACAACAACATTACGTTGAGAAATAAATAAATACGGATATGTTATTGATGTTCTCTTACATGTTATGAAATGTATTCTCATAAATGATGCGGTAAACAGAAAGACAGAATTACGTTTAAACTGACCCCGTTAAGTGCATGGTTTTACACAGTTATTATCAGAGTTGTGGATTCGAGTCACATGACTTGGACTCGAGTCAGACTCTAGTCATGAATTTGATGACTTTAGACTTGACTTGACAAAATCGAAAAAGACTTGCACTTTGACTTTAACATAGCATTTGGACTTGCCCCTTTTGACTCGAAAAGACTTGCTACTTTCCCCAAACCCAAAGATTAAAAAGTATGCTGACATGGACTGCGCTATCTCTCTTTGCACCTGTGTGCATCTGTGTGCGTAACGTGTGTGGCACGACATCCAATCAAATTAGATCCACGTTGTTTTGATCGGACAGCATCCAACCAATCAAAGTACTGGACAACCAATGAGGCGGAACAAACTATAAGGCGCCAAATACGCAACAATGATACCACGGGTAGTTTCGTTTGGATTTTAAAATTTTGAGGTGGTCAACAAAAAAAGAACTGCAGTCTGTAAAACATGCGGGACGAAGATAACAGAAGGAGACGCGACAACTTCCAACTTCGTTCGACATTTGAAGTTGCACAAAGAACGGTAAGTTTTGAATGAAAGCTAACACTAGCTTATTGGCTAATTGCTAGCTAGCTACACATCAATGAGACTGTAAACTTCACCTTGGCTTACGAACACGCTAAACGGTATCTCCTGTGGGTTCATTCATGGATAAGTTCACTATTTTGCACTTTGAGCCCCCTTTCTGGGTCGTCTTGGATGAAATAGAAGTGTTGAAGATTGGTCCAGTCTCCAGCTTTTGGCTAATTTGGAATCACCCCCTGCTTCAGAATGGTTGGCTACAGGCATTCATAACATTGTCCTTAAAACAACTCTAAACATTCGTTTTCAAAGATGAGCAACTCACCGAGTGGTAAGTGGTGTTCGTTGTTGTTGCTATTGTGGAACTAGCTATGTTTTCAGATACCTCACTGAGTATAGGCTATTAACTTCCGCTTGATATCTGGAATACAAAATGGCAAATTAAACACGACAGAAACTGTATTTCGCTAAGACACTCGTTTTGGAGCATCACCACTAACAGTGACCACTCGGTGAGTTGCACATCTTTGACAACGAACGTTTAAGGTTGATTTAAGCACCGCTTTATGAATGCCTTTACATGAAGCATGGGGGACCAATCGTTAAAATGTCGGTGTCAAACACACTATTTCATCCTAGACAAACCAGAAATGGGGCTCAAAGTGCAAAATAGTGAACTTATCCTACAAATATTGTAAAAGGATAGTTTAGGATTTTTTGAAGCGAGATTGTATATGTACTTAGCAGCTAGTCAGTGGGTCATACACAGCAGACTGCTGCCAGCAGCAAAACTAAAGCAAGCCTAATCAAATCAAGGTCAGTTTATTATTATTCATTGAGTCAGCAGTAGACCAGCAATTTCTGTGTGATGCAGGTAAAATAGCTGTTTTTACCAATGGAATCAGGTGTGCTGGAGAGAGTGAATTAACAAGCATACTTCAGTTCCTTGTCGCAAAGGGCTGCTTGATGGCAAAGTAAAGCAGGAAAAATATAAATGAATATAGTAAGTGTGCACTGAAAATGGAAATGTATTGTATCAATGTAATGTTAAAACAAACACAATCTTACAGTATACAATACAATTCATAATAATACAAAAATAAATATTAACACAATGTTAGCATTGATATATGAGGAGATAGTTTCAAATGCAATTTATGTGTGGCTATAAGGGACTTTCTGACATCTGTTTTATATGCTTACCTGTTACAGATTTGAAGAATACCAGATGAGTAGAAGCATCATAGATGAACCACAACAGCCTTCAATCTCACAATTCTTGGACAGTCGTGTAGCGCATTACAGCATGAGTCATCCACAGCAGAAGGCTATCAGTAACACAATACTGTCTGACTTGATTATTGATTGCAACCTTCCCCTGTCTATTGTGGAACACAAGAGTTTGGGCACTTTCTGACAGTAATTGACAGTAAGTACAGGCCAGTGTGTCGCAGAACATTGACATCAAAAACAGGGAGCCTCGCTGGGGAGAGACGTTCAAGATTAAAAACTCAATTGAGCAACACTGAGCATGTTTCAGTCACTGTGGACATTTGGTCTGACCGAAAGATGAGGGGATTCCTTGGTGTCACTGTCCACTGGATAGAGAAAGAGACAGCTAAAGAGAGGATACAGCTATATACAAATCTCTTGGCCTGCAATCGCTTCAAAGGCTCACACACAGCTGAACGAATCTGTGACCAATTTGAGTCAATATGCGATGAATACAACATCAAAGATAAATTGGACTACATTATTAGTGACAATGCTGCTAACATGCGAAAGGCATTCACTGTGTGCTTCCCCAGTGAACAAGAGGATGATGACGGAGGTCATCTTGATGACCCTGATCTCTGGTGTGACTTAACCCTGGAAGAACAGCAAACGGTAGATGCTGCTATGGCAAAGAAACAGCGCCTGCAGTGTTTCGCGCATACCCTTCAGCTGGTGGTGGGAGACGGTTTGAAAGAAACAAAAGTGGCATGTCCTTCTCTTTCCAAGTTATCAAAACTTAGCTCATTGCTGCACACAAGCACAACATTCAAAGATGTGTTTGATAGTGAATTTGGGAACAGAACGGCATCCCTGCTGCAGTCAACACAAGATGGAACTCAACACTGAGGCAAGTAAAGGCAGTTCTCCAGTGTGATCATCTAAAGCTCTGTGCCATTCTAGAAAAGGCTGGGCATAAGGAGTTGTCATTCACACCACAAGAGTGGAATCTGTTGAAGGAGTTGGTGGACATCTTGAAGCCGTTTGGAGGGGCAAATGATTTGACACAGGGAGAGAAGGTCGTCACAATCAGTGCAGTTGTTCCATCCGTCTTGTCCCTCAATCATCACCTTGAGAAGCTGAAACCTCAAGTTAGTTTCCTGAGCGGCCTGGTCGGAAGTCTCCAGGCATCCCTGAACCAAAGATTTCTTGGGATCTTCATTAACGTGAAAATGGCCGGGACTCAAGATGGGATCACTGCCCCCTTTTCAGACCCAGTCTACTTCAAAGCAGCCGCCTTGGATCCAGCCTTTTCTCTGCTGTGGGTGGAGCACCATGTACTGGTCAACCGTGACATCAAGGCAGAGGTGGCACAACAAGTTAAAGGTAAATATTATTGACTTCAATGCTACTTTTTTTCTCGTAGTCTGATCTTCTTGACAGCATCAATAATTGCATTGTTCAGTCTAACACTGTATCACCAACACCAATGGTAATAAGGGCTCTTTTGTTTCTGCTGTTAAATGTTTTTCCAGAATTGATCCTGCAAGATGCTGCAGAGACTGAGCCACCTGTGCCTCTGGTTGATGAAGAAGAGCAAGAGGACCTTGGACAAGGAGAAGGGCTGTTTGCTGCATACCATAAGAGGCAGAAGAAGGATGTTGGGACCACTCCAGCACTACAGCTAAGTCACTACCTAGACACAGCCGAAGGACAGAACGCCCTTTTGTTCTGGGCACTGAACATGAAGTCTCTTCCTTCACTCTTCCGAGTGGCCACCAGAGTCTTGGCAGTGCCTGCCTCTAGTGCTCCAGTGGAGCGAGATTTCAGCCATGGTGGCATCATACTACGTCCCCATCGTGCACAAATGACTGACAGACTTTTGGCCAATTTGATCTTTTGCAAATGCAATGCAGCATAGGGCCCTGACATAGAAAAGCACAACTCTGTTCATTGTCATGTTCATGACACTTCACATCTAGTCCCCTTCCAGACACACACACACACACACACACACACACACACACACACTTTTTGATCGTTTGAGACAGTTATAGTGCAACAAGCAATGGAAATACAATGTCAGCACTTTCTGTGGAAATTACATTTGCCTTTGTTTATTTCAGATGTGTTTGAACAATGTTCTTGGTTTGATAAATATATACAGATCTTAAAAGCATACATGATTTGTGTAAATATTATTTCTCCGTTGTTAAAAGGACTCGAAAGGACTTGAAACTCAAACGGCAGGACTTGGGACTTGACTTGAGACTTGTCGGTCTTGACTTGGGACTTGACTCTAACACTTGCTTGTCTTGACTCAGGACTTGAAAGCAAAGACTTGAGACTAACTTGTGACTTGGAAAACAATGAGTTGGTCCCAACTCTGGTAATTATGTTTGAAAACGTGTTTTAATTGTTAAGCATTTTAGAACTTTGCTGGCAAGCGTCATGATCTCTCCTCTGCAGAGAGTTATCTACCAGGAGAAACTCAGCTAAATGCTGCCGTGATTAAATGCCATATTATGTTCCAAACCACATCCAGCATTATTTCTGAAACACTTCTCAGTGTTTACCATTAGAACAACAACAACAACTCTAAGTCCCTCCTGCAGATATCCTGCTGAATACACACACACACAGAGGTGCTGGTCTCCTTACACACAGGGGACACATATTTATGTATAAAAGACAGCAAAAATTGCATTTTGGAAAATAGGGGACCTTTAAATGAAAAAGGATCTATAGGAGCATATGTTCTGTCAAAACAGAACATATGCTTTACTTAACATATACATTATTAACCTGCCCATATGAGTTATACATTTTCCTCCATAGAGCCGGGAAACAATAGCCACTAATATGTTCTAATTATTAAACTGACTATGGTGTACTCTTACTGTATCATCAGCAGTATGCTAAGTTGCTGCAGGTAATGAAGAACTTAAAGAGCCAACCTGAGAGAGAACTGTATTAAATACACCTTCATCAGTGGAATATAGTTCACAAAGCATGTTGACGTGCTCTGTAGTTATTATGATAGAGAGGGGTTAATATGGTTAATGCCAATAATCATCATTAACAACAAACTGAGGTCTGACAAACACTAAAGCTGCAGGGCCATGCTGACCCCGTCTCATCAGGCGGGGGGAACATTTCAGAATTACTTTATTCATCCCAAACTGGGATTTTTTTTTCTTACAGCAGCAAAATACAAGATGAAGCAAAACAAATAATTACAAATAAAAATAAGAAATATACAGATGCAAATTATGTTAAAAAAGTCCTTCAGGAAAAACTAAACTAAACACTGTTCTTACACAGCCTTCATGTTCATCTCAACTTCATCCTGATGTCCTTATGTATAAAGTTGAAGTACTAATGGGCTGAGTATCCCCATAGTGTGCTACTTCATATTCTTACAGTAATTTCTTTATTTCAGTTGCTACATCTTAACGGCTGTCCGCACGAGAATAAATATGATAAACACATGAAACCGAATGTGGGTTATGACTCAAGACACATTTAGAATGTCCCTAATGGAGAATTACATAGCGTCACTATTTGTCTTTTTGTGGAGCCCAGTGTTCTAAGCTTACTAAAGATCTTCTCTTGATGTCTCTTCCGTCTTATACTCCACTACAGCACATTTGAAAGGTCAGAATTGGCCATTTAGTTTCACAACTTAAAATGTAAATACAATTAGATATACAAAACACATATTATTAGCTCATATAATAATATGTTATGTATGTAAAAATACTCATCCACCACTGCTTGATCCTGTTACTGCCCCGCTTAGACATTACACTCAGAAGACACACACACACACACACACACACACACACACACACACACACACACACACACACACACACACACACACACACACATATACACTGGCCCTGAGTGCCCTCCTGCCCCTGTAGAGGGCAGAGCTCTGCCCCCTGTAGAGGGCAGAGCTCTGCCAACACCTCAGGCTGCATGTCTGTATCAGAGGAGAGCAAATATCGAGGGGGGGGTTGGCGTGGTCGGGGGAGTAGTGGAGAGGCTGCAGCGACAAAAGTGGCATTTCCAAAGTGCATCAACAGATACCCCTCCTTCCCTACCTCACCCATCCCCATGCACCCCCCCCCCCCCCCCCCCAGCCCCAGGCCTCTTAAAATTGGACTTATGGCTGTGTTTCGAGCATAAATAAGTCCCTTTGATAGTTAGTGGGAGAAGTTATGACCCCCCCGGGTGGGAGGGAGACAGTAGGCCTGGTGGTGGCTCTCCGGCCCCCCCCCCTGGCTCTGATCCTCGCGCTGATTCAGGGCACGCTCTCTTCATTACCGCCGGCCACCGGGGACTTGTTTTTTCTGCAAGATTAATGAGAGCCGCGGAAATTCTCCAGCGCAGCTCGATAATTAAGTCTTTGTTTATCAAAAAACAAGTTATATTAGGAGCAGGAAATTCGCAGTAATTATTCATAATCCTAACAATTCAAGTGTAGCTACCTCATTTGCCTGTGTAATTCTGCTTTTTAATTTCTTGCATATATTTGCATATTAATTTTGCCCATCGGCTGCTGCTGGGGCTCTGACAGTTTTTTTTGAAAATTTCTTCTTTCCCTCCCCTCTCCTCGCTTGGTGTGATGTTGTGCGAAGGGAGGAGGTGGGGGGGTCTCAGTTGGGTGGCATTTCGGGCTGGGTGTAATGATAAATTATGAATTTTTCTAATTTGATGCATAATGAAGTAACCCCTTCTCATCCGCTTCCTCTCTGTCTCGCTGATCCACCCTCTCCGGCCTCATCAGACACCACCCCCCCCTCAACCTTCAGCCATGTGGTCATTAGGGACAGAGAAGCCACGTCTCATTGGTGTCAAAGGCTGCCTGGTGGGCGACGGAGAGGAGAGCAGTGCTCCCCCCGGCCAACTTCCTGTCTGACTCTGACTCTCTGTCCTCACCCCGCCTGTTTCCTTCTCTCCTCCCTACTCTCTTGTTTCCTTCTCTTCTCTCCTCTTTCATCTCTTTTTCTGTTTCCGTATTCCTCCTCTCTCCTTCCCTCTCCTCTCGTCCCCACGCTCGCCTCCCGTCTTTTCCTATCAACCTTTCTTCTCTCCTTACATCTCCTCTACTCCTCTCTTGTGCTTTCTCTTCCTCTCTTTATAACTTTCCCTATGCTTTCCTCTTTTCCTCTATCCTCACCCATCCCATTTTTCCTCGTCTCTGTCTTCTCTCCTGTCATCTTCTTCTTCCTTTTCTTATCTCCTTACATCTTATCTCTTGTCTCCTTCTCTCCTCTTCACTATCGCCTCCTTTTCTCTCTTCCTCCTCCACTCTCTCCTCTTCCGTTATTTCTTTCAACCCCTTCCTTCTCTTCTCCTTTCTTTGATCCTCTCCTCGTGTCCTAATCTTCTTTCACTGCTACCTTTCTTTCTTTCTATTCTTCTCCATCTCCCTCTCCTCTTATCTGTCTCTCCCATTCCCTTCTTCCTCTCCAATTTCCTCCCCTGTTCCTTTTTCTCTTATTTCCCTGTTTGTGCAGATGTGTATATCTCTCTGTGCGTACATGTGTGTGTGCCCTCCATGTTTATGGTGTGTTTGTACGTCTGAGGACGAGCACACCCCCCCCACCCCGTCCTAGATGAAAACATCTTGGCGGTGCGCTGACATATGTTTAAGTGGTGAGAGTGCAGCGTTTGTTAAGTGCTTAGCGTTACACAACACTGACTGCCGCTGTCATAAATAAATGAATATTGATGACTCGGCCCTGTGATGCACGCTGGGTGAAACGCTTCCAAATAAAACCCTGCATCCATTCACACTACATGCATCTCACTGCCATACACACCAATAACACACATACTGTGACCTTTGACCTGCCCTGCTGATAATACACTGCGGATTAGGAAAAAAGGACAGGAGTCAGACTCTCAGGTGACATGTTTAGTGATGAGATAATAAAACAACAAAATGTAACATGTAGTCACACCGTGGGAAACATGATGTACAGATGGAAAACAAGAAACAATCTTAGTAAGATGTTCTTCTTGCAGAGCAGCTTTATTGCTCATTTCATAAAGTGTGTAACTCTACACAAGGAATGAAAACTAGGTAATTTGAATAAGAGGATCAATTGCTTATTGTATCATAAACTTCACGTGGTTTGCCGTGCAGGTTATCAGACAACCCTTACATCTCTACATGCTCAGATGTGGGTCTAGTATTATGAGATATTTAAAATGGTTTTATGCATTCATTTCCAGCATATTGCATTACGATGACACCTTCTTTTTCTTGAAACACCACCCCTTTCTTCTTTTATAGTAGTATAGTATATATGTATAGTTTATGGAATATCACAGTTTACTCACCCCAACATTTTCATTATTACCTGTCTGTTTGTCAGCAGGATTACGGAAACTCTACCGGCCCAAAGAACCAATACGCGTTTAGAGCAGATCCAAACATAAATTAGTTTTCACTTTCGATTTAAAAAGGCTTCATCAGAAGTGCTAAGTCGAAGTAAGACCGTCGCTGTTAAAGTCGTAGGCGCAGTCAGAGAAAAACAAAAGTTTGGGCTGAAGTTGCAGCCGCTTTTTATATGAAACCTTATATAGTGTATATATATTATTGGATCGGTTTTGTTATCATCATACCGTTATTTCTTTCTCTGAGGATAATGGTTTCCATTCAAAGCACAGACGTGGTTCTTCTTCTATCTCCCCCGCCGCAGCCTGCTCCGCGTCTCAAAGCCCACGTAAATGTCACAGATTAAACTGCAGCATATTGTTGGATCAGATGCACTGGAGTAGAACCGCTGCCTTTCTGCTGTATACAAGCACACACATTGTCACCCCATTAGGCAAACTGATGTTGATGCAAGCGATCTCCGTGGCCCCTGACCCCGGTGCACACCGGCCTTTTTCACGGATTAGAAGTCATCGCTTGTGCATGTTCTCCATCTATTTGCAGCATGTCAAAGTTCAGCCATTGCAAACAATTTATGCATAACGCTGTCCATCACAGCCAGCTCGACTAATGTGCAAACCTCTGAATAATCATGGAGGAGAGGAGAGGATGGCGACAGAGATGGAGGGAATCATTAAGGGAGAGGAAGGGAGAGTGGCGAGGAGTCATCGGGCACATGGGTGACGGGTAATGCGTGATCGGATGGCGGGGACACGACCCTGGTAATTACGAGGTGTCAAAGCATCCTGCTGCCACCACAGAGGGCTGGCTCTAAATCTGGGTGCCACTGGGCCACACTGCGGGAGCAAGAGTGGGGGTTCAGGTCAAGCCGGATGACACCTCCTAGTCAAAGGCGTTGACATCTGAATCCAACACCACGGCAGCAGGAAGATTGCTGACAGCAGAACAGCTTTGTCTTGCTTTCCAGTAATTTAATCATGGAACAGTATCCTGGGAACACTGTCTGTGAGGAATGGTGACCTCGTCCTGCACAACCCAATACACTATCAACACAATACATTTTAATAAGTAATAACTCTGTATGTTTTAAAAATATTTTAACATTAATGAATAAATAATAAAATGTGCTATTTATGGTGGCAGACAGCTGCAAACTCCCAAAGCATTTCCATAAGGAGAAACGTGTTGCACTTTTAGAAATGATGCAAATAAAAAAACACAAATGTTCCAAAACACAAGCAAATGAAGAAACATCTTCACCAACTTGACCCCACATGCGCATCAAGTAAAAAACATTCATCAAACTAAATGAAATGCTTTAAAAACAAAACGCTGCAAGAACACACAACGAAATCCAGGGGACACATAGGCCGATATATGGTTCAACGTCGACGTTACGCAAGGTACCTTACGGACCCGTTGCGTCGTTGCGGGCCCTACTTGCGTCGTTACGTGCGCCGTTACGTGCACCTCCTAAAAATTGTAACCTTGCGTTGAGGCAACGCAGCCGTAAGGGCTGTGATTGGTCTGCTAAAACGACATACGTCATTTCCGTCATTTCACTTTTCCCCGGTTTTCAATTCCTACAATCCACAAAGACATTTAAAAAAAGAAGCTAGAATGGACCAAGCAGAAGAACATCTGGTGAACAAATACAACGAGCGACGACGATAGACGTGAAAAGAATCTTGGTCAGTCTTTACAAAAAACATTGCGCCCCCTACCGTTGTGGTGATGAATTGCATTGCGTCAGGTAAACCCGCAGAACAATAAATGTTCACGGCTGCGTCCACGCGTCTGCTTGGTCGTTGCGTTATGTTGACGTTGAACCATAAATAAGCCTTAAACAGTGATGCAAACAGTTGGGACCGGAACGCTTGGTGACGTTCAGGATTATAAAGCTGTCCAACTGTCACTGTTGTTGGAAACTTCCCCAAAATGTTAGTTTCATTGGCTTATTTTCATAATGAGATCACATGACTCCTTCTGATGTTACTGCAGATCTGCTGTATGAAGAGCATTTGGCATTTTCACATCCTCTGATTGGATTGTCGGAGCTAGCATGTGTAGCGGTAGCTAGCATGTGTAGCGGTAGCTAGCGGTAGCGACCTGCTGGCACACAGCATCTGTAGCCACCTTAGCAACCTGCACAAGGTGATTGTTTGCATTTAGATTTTACACTAGCAAGCCTGTCGGCGGAGGATTTGTTCAGGTAGGACACTACTGAAGGCCTAGGGGTGAAATGCACGACCCGCTACTGTGAGATTGAGTCCAATATCACACATTGTATATTTATCTCAGTGGACATTCAAGTCTGTACATAATATGAATACAACACCCTCTGTCCTTGGACCCTCATATCCGACAAGGAAAAACCCTCAAAGAAACCCTCCAGTTAATGGGGGAAAATGTTAGAAACCTTGGGGAGAGCAACAGAGCGGGCGTCCCTCTCCCGGCACGGACAGACGTGCAATAGATGTCATGTGTGAAAAAATATTTGATTAACTGTTTTGTAGGGGCCGAAACATTTTCTGTCTGAATGAAGCAGCCACTGTGACACTAAGCCCCGCCTCTGAGCTCCACCAGGACAGACTGCCCCCACAGGCCTGTGTGTTGCTCTGCCAGGGGGGAGGCTGTCAGGTGGAGACGCAGTGAGAGGTACACAAACGCACAGAGAGAGGTAGAGCTGTGTGTGTGTGTGTGTGTGTGTGTGTGTGTGTGTGTGTGTGTGTGTGTGTGTGTGTGTGTGTGTGTGTGTTGAAGCCTGTTCTTTTGTGGCACCCTGCCTTCTGATCATTTACATCAAGTTGACATTCGGAGAGTTTACTCTGGGGTCTGTAATTGTATTCTTTCGCCAGTTCTGCATTGCCAACCGTGAAAATGGAATCTTATCAACCCTGACCAATTTTTAATGTACAAAATGAATTGGCAGGGGTTCAAAAAACGGTGGGAGCTACAATTCAAATCAGGTGAATGATACATGGCAATCTTTTTTTCAGTGAATGATTGAGATGCCCACCGCCCCCCCCGCAACCTCCCTCTACCTTATCACCCTTACTGCATTCAACTATCACATTACATCGGATTTATTTTTCTTTCACAGCTAGGGCATGTGGGGGGGCTACTGGCTGGGTTTCTGTGTGTGTATCCCTGCATGTATGTGGGTATACATACCCGTGTTGCTTCTGTATGTTTATGTTTATTGTGTGCAGGAGGGGACGCTTGAACGAAATGTGTCAGCAAAATGAGTCAGCTGATTGGACTGATGACCTAAAACCAAAAAGTGCAGCCACCAGGAAAACAGAACAGAAGCTTTACATGGTGTGAAACGCAGATCTGTGTTTTTTTTTATTTTTTAACGGCTTTGGATGTGAATTGTTTATAGGAGGAAAATGGTTTCTGAGAGCAGAGTTTGTCCTGGTCACAATAAAAACATACCTTCATGAAGAGCGGGTCTTTAGGGTCACTTGCACGGGATAACTACTGTGTAAATGGAAGTCTCCCAAAAGCAGGACTGGGATAATAACTGTGCATCCTATAGAAGTTTTAAGTCCATCATTTCTATTAGCTTTCGAAACAACATGGACTCACTGATGGAATGATCGAGATCCACAGCACAACTTTTATTTCTTTGATCAGGTTGCAATACTCAGATCTTTTAAAATGAAATTGATGGGATGGTAATTGGAAAGGCTATAGTGAACAGTGAAATTGAAATTGTATCTGAAGGAATCAGAGAAATCAAAATGGTTAATATTATTAAATTGACAGATATTGAATGTTCCCCTCATTGAGCTATAAATCATGGCAGTTTATCCCGGGTGTGTCCGGGTATACTCATACCTTTTCAGAGTTGCGGGAAGCTGTTGCTCTGTAACCTCTTTGACTGTATTCTCAATATTTGAATGTGTGGTCTGACTTGGCAGAGTTCTTTTTTCTAATTGCTGTGCACAGTTGTTAAATTGGTGGGTAGTTGGTATTGATTTTCTTTTCTTTTAGTCAATTAGGAAGTGTTTTCTTAATTTGCAATGCTTTAAGCCCATTCTCTTTTTGATGTTGATTCTATCTGGTCTATTTTGCGATAGCTTAGGTTGGCATTTTTGCCTCTATTTGCACTTAATCAGTCCCGTCCAGCCAGTTACTTGACCAGAGGGCAACTAGCGCTGTTGTAAGTACAATTTAAGACTTTTAAATTGTGCCACCTGTCTATTTCTTTAAATTGACTCGTATAACATTAGAAATTAAGAACAATTATCATTTGTCATCTCTAGAGATTTGTCCCTGTCCATACTCTTTAGTACCATCTAGTAAATTCCGGGTGTTTATCCATTCCCAAAACTCAATTCCCATCTTTCAGGTTATCGTTTTCAAACCTCAGGACATCACCGTGCACTTCAGACACTCCAGTCCTGAACTCCCCGAGGGGCCAAAGAGATAAAAAGAGCACAATATGGTGGAAAAACAAAGGGAGCAAAACGAAAGCCATACATATGTTCAAATCGCAGCAGCAATAAAGATTAAGTAGAAGTTAATGGCATCCTCAGTCATGCTCGTGGAGGTAATCTCTCTTTTTAAATCACAATTAGATTTGGAGGGGAGGAACAAACAGGGGGTGAGACTTTGGCGTAATATTTTAATCAAATTGTCATGAGTGAGTGGATACAATTAGAGAGGCTGTCAGTCACTAAGGCAGGGACCCTGTTGGTGTTCAGCTGGCAGGAGGCTGGGAGGGGTGGGGGGGGAGCCTGGGATGGAAACTGAGAGAGGGCATCTCTTTAGGTGCAGTGGCCTTCTGGGACAGTGGTCACCAATTTCAAAAATGGCCACCAAACACCTCAGAGGAATGTTAGCTTACTTATGTTAGCTTAGTGTCTGCAGACACAATGAGGCAGTGTGTAGAGCTGTGTGCAGGTGTGTGTGAGAGATAGGGCTGATAACCTGGAGATTATGCTCATGAGAAACAGATATCCTAATTTAATTGATAATACACACAAAAGAATAATGATATAGACATGTCCACATGGGCAAAGGTTGTAGAATGAAGCAAAACAACTCTATCTGAAGAGGGTTAAATGTGCAGACAGTGAAAAGAGTTTTAGTAAATAATGAAACGGGCAAATAGCTCATCCATTAGGTTCCTTATTCCCTCCCTGACCCCCCTCCCTACTTTCTTTCCCCTCAATCCACTCTTTTGCATGAGCACTCTTAAGCCTAAACAAGTGTGAAAACGGTCGCTTATTAGCCCATTTTGGGCCAGGGCAGACATGAGCACAAACACAATCTGTGTTATCTGTGATCTGGGAGCACAGTTTGCTCATGGTGAGATAATCAATTTGTGACATACCTAAAGAAGACCAGGGGTGGTTTCCCTTAATTGGGCCATTACTGAAGCAAGAGGCATTGACTAACGAGGAGGGGGCTCTGTTATTATGAGCTAGACACCACATTATTTCTCCCTCCGCTGGCTTCACTGGCTGGTTTCTCACCCCTCAGTTAGGAAGCATAAACAAATCCATTTTCAGACAAAGATCTAAGCTGAAGTGGTGTTTCATCCATTAATGATTCATTTTGTCCTTGAATAATCAGAATTGCTGACGACACACATCTCTTCATGAACACCAGATTATGGAATCCCCTTCCAACTTTTTGGGTTGAAACATGATTGCTGCTTTATTTATAGAAGTATTCACAAGTTTATACTAATAGAAGCTATCTTTCCCAACCAAAGCCTCCACCCTCCCATCCATGTTAGATATACAGTAATTATGATTTATCAAATTAATTTTAGAGCCAATTCATCACTACCCAAGACATGCTAAAGAGCAAATTGACATGTTAGCACACACACCGAGGACAAGTTTCTCCTCCAACATTTGGTACAACTAATTAAACACAATGGATGTCAGCTGGAGTGACTGACGGCGTGATGGTGTTCGCGGCGGAAAAATGAACTCAAGCAAAACCAAAAGCATAGCGCCGTGTGACAATGAGGGAGCCGCTTCAGCCAGCCAGACACTTCACTTCGCTCTTTTCTGATTCATCTAGCTGCAACAAAAAATTGTGAAAAATGCCGGGATTCTGCTGATGCGCTGCGTAGCATCTACAGCATTCTTATTTCATCAGAACTCGAGAGAAGAAGTAGTTGGGGTGAAGCAAACATCGCTGTCAACTACAGAATCATCACTACATCATAAGATCGTCTTTATTTGAGGTTGGCGTTCTTTTTAGTTACTATCCTAATCATCCAATTGTTTTTTTTCCCCAAAGCAGTTGATTATTTTTGTCATTGTGTCCGAATTTGCTATATCTGTATCCCTTTATGACACTAAAATGACAAATTATTGAAAGTTTATTGTGTAGTTATAGAGGATGAATATTGCTCATAAAAACATCATTTTCAGCCATCCTTCAAACCTGACACTGTCTTACTCTATGCAATGATTTGGTGTTAAAAGAGACCATCAAACACACATCCATGTATCTTTAGTAAACCCTGATATGACATAAAGCTGATTTTAACACACCGTCACACCTGTTCACTGCAGCTTTTGAATCTGTTTCCCAGCTTTCCAAACTGATTTATGACAAGTTACCACTTGCATGTTGTATATTCTATATACCATCGAATAATAAACCTCAAGTTGTCTTCCTCTCTGTCATTGAAGGCACTCTGGAGCCTCATAGCATACACAAAAGGCAGCTACACTCCCGAGTGGAACACATAATATTTCTCGGGCGATAAACAGCCGTTGAGAAAAGAGCAGTAAACACCTGAGGCAGGGTAGTAAAAGTAAATGGTATGTCCTCTGCATTTACACACCGGCCCATCTATCAGAAGGGAAACATACTGTAGAAGTGGCAGGACAGGTCTGCAGGTGGAGGGTGGACATGTTGGAGGGTTTGAGGGGGGGTCTGCTAGTTGGGATTATGGCCGGCCGTAGTGCATTGTGAAGTAAAATGTACCATGAAAAATCAAAGAAAACTATCCCTGACCTAAAGCAGCATGTCATGCTAAGCCCATTAATGCTATAAAGAAAATGTTGTAATTGTAATGTGATATATTGTTGTAGGCTGGCCCGGAAGTAAGCATCTTAAGGGGGTTCCTCGGCAAAAAGCAAGGTGATTTTTCCATTTGATTTTGATATATTGTACTAAATAAGCTCTGTGACAGACACATTTATATCCACATATTAACGCCACTTTATGATTTTTGAAGTGTAAACATAAAAACGCCAGGGGTTAAAAGCTAATGAATCAAGTACATCACAGTCACCACCTTTAAGCTAAAGGTGGCTAACGTTCATAGCATGGATTAGCTACCTCTGCATAAAAGCTTAACACATGCACCAGTGGGTTATTTACTGATGTATTTTATGTCGTAGAAGAAAGTGTTTGTTTTAACCACAGAACTTATTTCAGGTTTTAAAACACATTAAAAACAACATTGACTTCGAGACTAGGGAACTGGACGTGGTAAACAGTTTGATCAGGGTTTTAGGACTCATTCCTGCACCACTATTAAAAATGATTTTGGTCCAATCCACAAATGTCTATGTCAGCCGGCTATAGTTTTAGTTTTACACTGCAGATCAGAATGGAAAGTAAGGATTCAAATGCTTGATCAATTAAATATTAAGTTATATGTACCCTATCAAACATCCTCAGAGCAATATTTCTCCTCTTCAGCTCTGTTATGTTTCCTGAGGCCTTACTCTCTCCGCTGTGTAAAAGCCTCCATTCCCATAACTATTTAAAACACCATTGCACAGCATCAGAAACCCCCCCCCCCACCCCTCTCATCCACGCTGGCATTTTACATTATGCACAGTGATATCAATAATCATCACCAGACTAAATCTCTCTTTATTAATGTGTTGTGCCCGAGGCCTGAGCCGGGGGGCAGCTTGACTGAGAGCCCCGTTCATGCCAATGTGATTTCTGCTCATTTGTCTACATCATGGGCCATGCATCAGGCGGAGATTGAGCTCCAGCCAAGCTCCACCACTTAATCAGCAGGTTAGGTTCCGAGGGAGAGGGGGGAGACCTGTCCGCCATATTGGGGTTTCAGCCCATTTACAAAGTGTGCATAGGAAATTACCTAGTGCCCGTGTGTTAACACCCCTTCCCTGTGCCCTCAGCAGGCTAGCAGGGCATATTGGGGGACAGGGGGAGGATGGCGAGGGAGTCAAACATGCTATTATGTCCAGAAGAATTATACTTTAGTGTGTCCCGTCTTTCTCCCTCTCCACCCCCGCTGACATGTTTTTCTCCCTCCACCTGTCCTCCCCATTCCCCCCTCAAGTCTTTATCTATTTATCTTTTCATTCTCCTTCACTCCCCCGATATTCACTCTGGCCCTCTCTGTCTTTCTCTCCCGCCTCTCTCTCGGTTGTACTCTTCTTTATTCTTCCCCTCTCTGTCTGCCATCTCTATTCTTGGGGAACATGGCGTCCCAGAGCCCCTGTGAAATAGAACTGCCGGTATGTGTGTGAGTGTGTGTGTATGCTCGTGCACACATGCTTGCCCGTGCTCTGGCAATATGCTCTCACTCAATCAGATTTGCATAAGTAACCTCTCAGCAGGCCTGCTCCACTGGCCAGGTGCGTTGCTCTATTTGCATATAGAACTGTGAGGCTCCCCAGAGTCACTTTAGACTCCAGTGACTGCTGAGTGAGCCCACATGAAATCTGAATTAAAAACCCTCCGCCTGCCCGTCTGACACCCTCCTCCATCCCTGCCCATCTACACACCTTCTTTACCTCCCTCCTCTCTTTCTTCCTACTTACATATCTACCTGGATGGCTTCCTCCATTTTCTACCAGTGCTTACTTTTTCAGTTACCTTCACCCCAAACAACTCCTACGCCTCTATGAGCCCACTAACCTATCTTCACTGGGACTCATTTAAACATCTCTGCTAACCTAACATGCTATCTCCACCAGTCACTATCTCACTGCCTATCAATCTTTACCCAAATAAAGATAATTACTAAACACCTGCAGTAGATGTTTAAACTCTTGAAGAAACATTCTTGACCATAAAAACAGCGTTTGACCGACTAATATCAGTTGATGCACAGTTACTTGCTCCTTCTGAAACTGGGTGTATTATACCAGTGGTGAACCGTCAGGGCCTTCAACATATTCAGAGAAGAACCTGGAACCCTCACATACAAAAAGAAAAAGATTCAAATTAATTATACATATAACATTTTAATAAAATGAATAAATGAGAATCTTATCTGTGTTGTTGTTCTGTAATATTTCAGTCTTACGTTGATTTGTTTGTCTTTCTCGGTCCATGCACTACGCATTTGAGTGGTTTTGTGTTAAAAAAAAAATTGCAAACAACCTGGGAAGAATATCCTTCAACCAGGGTGTTCTATGTCCTTGATAGAATGCCCTGGCCCTTAAACTGAAAGAGAACGTACGTTTGAATTTACAATTTGATCAACCAATCATATATTGATTTGTATTCAATGGGTGTATTCTTTCAGATTTTCACACGCGTCCGTTAGTTCACTGGCTCCAGAGCAGGGTGGTGTGTAACTAGTAGCAAGCTACAGCACAATACCAGTACAGTAATTCAAGTTAAGTGACTGCCTTCGTGACATCCGTCTGACTAAAACAACCAAATGTTTGAATCCGGGGGGGTGTTACTTAGACACGGTTTGCCACTGAGTTGTGATAGACACGGTTTGCCACTGGTGGATACATCACATTATATTGGGCTACACACTTCTGGGACTCGACCATGTTGGCCTTAGGTCAAGTAGGAATTAGCTTTAATACTTTCAGAAGCTCCCAAACCAGAAAGCGGACGCTGGGTTGATGTTTTGTCAACTTAGTCAAGGTTTTTCTGGACACCACTTTCTTGTGTGGTTGTGCAAACATTGACTGCTGCTCTTAGCCAGTTAAGATACACTGCTGCAAATGTTCTTATATGGAGGATGGGACAGACAGATGTTATGTCTCCTACCATCACTGGATTCTTTCATCCATAACGATGTTTTTTCTCAAACCTTAACTAAACATACCATAGATGTAGTAAAATAGAACACACACTCATTTCAATAATGGTTACTTGGGTTATTTTATAGGCAAAGTGTCATTCAGAGATTGACCTCTGTGTGCAAACAATACATTCCTGAATCTTCTACCCCCCCCCCCCCCCCCAATTATGCATTAGCCCTCCATCACTAGCATAGAATGGTAAATACTATTAAGTTGCATTTAATTGCATCTGTATACCTAATTTAGGAATCCAGCATCAGTTGGTGTCAAGATTGCTAAATGTGTTTGGAAAGTACATATTTTAAATGTAGATGTTGTCCATTTAGCATAATCTGCCTATACTCTTATAATGTCAGTTACACTCTGGCTTGTTGTTATGTGATTTCATGGGTTACTAGCTGTATCTACTCCATCACTTACTTAACTAAAGAAAGTCCAGGTTAGATATGTATTTGAATGTAAGAACTATTTCCATTGTATCTAATAACCACTGATATTATAAATCTTAACAAAAGAACCAACAAAGAGACAACAGTTACAGTGCAGTGTCAGCCTCTGCTTCTCTCTCCCATGTAAATGCAAAGAAAGATAGTGAAATATATGCTGCGCTCTTTTCACGTCAAGACAGCACCCCAGAAATTGGCTCTCTGGATCTCAGCGGTGTCCCATTTCTGGGGGATAAAACTTGTAAAACTGTTCATTTTAATACATGGAGAACCCCCTGTTTGCTCCAGAATGGGCGAATGCATAATTTCTCTGGCTCTGAGCTTGACCTCGACTTAAGGGTGTCCTTAACTAAGGGCTATTTGGGGAAAGAACCACCGGCTGTACTCTATGTCATTTGTTCTTTCTTATATGTTAATGCACCCAGGAATTTATTCTAAAACCCTTGGAGGAAAAAAAAAAGAGGACACCACGAGGGAATACCGATGGCTGAGCAATATCCTTTTTCCATGAAGAGAGGAAATTGTTCAGTGACCCTTCGAGGTCTAGCCCATTTGAATATGTGTGTTGTCCCTGTCTCCAGCCTAATCAGAACACAATGAGTCATGGCCGAAACACAACAAGGTGGTTCAATAAAATGAAATGCATTTGTTCTGGTGCTTTTGATAGAAATACACATTCAACAAAGAAGAAAACATTAACTGACTAGTGTGAGTATTGTATAATTGAAGCAGACAGCTAAAGTGGGAATACAAAGAAAGCGAAGAGATTCCTCAAAATATGCAATTTTGTCAAAGCTACTTCCTATCGCCTTGCGGGTCCTTCATCTGCATCTACTCTTCTTCATCTCTTGGTCTTCCTCTTCAGTTTATCTCTATCTGGCACTATACTAAAGCCATTGTGTGAGTTCAGCTGTTTACCAGTGTCTGAGGTCAGCCAGCTTGCTGTAGGCATATGAAAGGACACTTGTAATATACAGAGAGGGCAGGGCTAAAAATATAATAACATTAAAAAAAAGGTGAAGGCGAGCAGAAGCGCAAGGTCTTCATCTCTCATGTATAGAAATTGGAAACGTCTGACCAGCCGGGGGTTGCTTATCTCAGAGGGAAGATAACATCACGAACAGGCCTGTAATGGCCACATGCTCCACTTGATAATCCCTCCCTCCCCGTCCGTCCGGAGATACGAGGGTCCCGGTCGCAGGGCTTAGAGGCTCCGAGAGCAGGGGAGCGTTACCGATACAAAAGAAATGCATTTGGGCTCTTCCAGAGCTCCGGCGGACTGGGTTAACATAATAGCTTCCCCTCTCTGGCCCTTGCCTTGTTTTTGATTGATACTTTTCAATTACAGTCCGCTCCCCATCCAAGCCGGGCCCTGCCGTGGCCCCCGCTCCCCCCCGCCTTCCCCAAACATTCAAAATGCTATTTTTCCCTCCGTGTGATAACTTCAAACATTTAGAGGGTACAAGAGCACTGGTAACCCTGTTTAGCCGGCGCAGTAAATTGGTTCCATGTTCAACATAATAGCACTGACAGGCTTTTGCTAGGGAAATCAGTCCGGCAAAGGGACATGCCAACGATAAGACATCCAGCTTTGAAATTCCATTTCTCCGTATCAGAATTAAATCTGGACTTTATATTTCTTTTTGCCGGGGCGCAGGCTCTCTCCCGGCCTGTACTATTTGATCATAGGGTGACAACTAATACTTACCCCTGAGATCCTTTGCTCTCTCCATTTTCCAGGACTTTGGACCATATTTTTCTTTTGCCTTGTTATTTTTCCTCTTCTTTTTTTCCATATTGGTTGTCAAAATCTCAGATGATTTGTCCGTCCCCCAGATGTAATGCGCCACAACATACTTTGTGGTTCTGCAGTAATTTAAGATACTGCCATACACCTGAAGCTGTCTGCCATCGCACAGTGACAGGAGCGTGTGGAGTTAAACTGGAAAGTGGTTAAATGTGTATCGTGAAATCAGCCTCTTTACAATAAAAGCATATACCATCAAATCAAATCAATATCACAAAACACCTTTGTCTTAGAGGGCTTTACAGATTAACAAACATAGATGACGGTGTAAAATATCATTTAAATTACAAGGAAATGATAAAAGACATGATAGAATATGTAAAATAAAATGTATCAAAATAAATCGAGATGAAATACAAAAAAAGACAGTAAAAATACAATAAAATAAAAGACCATAAAATGTAGGACTGTAGGACAAACATAGGGCATCTGAAAGCAGCTCTACCTCTAGAGTCTTCACATGTTGGTCACTGTCTTTATGTCAACAGGAAGTTGGATCCAGAGAGAGATCTGAAGGCCCTGACTCCTGATCTGGTCTGTAGGCTCTGGGAACCACTATAAACATAAGGTAATGCATGATGGAGGACATTAGCTCATTGCTTGTTTTAGCTTCATATGAGCTGTGTTTGCTCCATGAGTCTCAGGGTAAACTGGTTGTTCTCAGCGGCAGGCTGTAATCATTAGCAGGAGGAACGCTTTCCAGCGGTATCTGGCCTGATCTCATATCCATGTGGCTCCCGATGACAGCACCAGGCTCTGCAGATAATTAATCTATTTAGCTGAGGGGGAGGAAAGCCACCCATCGCTAGGTCAGATAAGTTTGTGGATTTACACATTTTAAAGTCATCCAGTCCCTCAATGGCACCAAACTGTGCAATATTCTAATGCCATTAATTACTATTTCCGACTGGATGGTCTCGGCTGTGTCTGGACCAGCTGTTTCATCAGGCGTGTGTGTTTGTAGTAACAGAGTGTGTGTGTGTGTGTGTGTGTGTGTGTGTGTGTGTGTGTGTGTGTGTGTGTGTGTGTGTGTGTGAATGACACACATACTCCCAGTGCAATTCACATGCATCCTCTCATCATGGGATGGCATTCTGAAGACTCCTGCTGTAACTCAGCCACCGTCACAGAGTGGCATGTGTAGAAATGAAAGTAGACTTTTGCTGTTGTTTGCTAAGATTCTTATCAAAGAAACACCAAGACTTCTGATGCAAGAAAATAAGCAAACACAAAGTCATGTGTGTTATTTAAAGATAAAATTAATGTTAAATTGATATTCAGAATCTTTGACAGCATCAGTGCACACAGTCTCTCAATGTATTGAAGAGTAACATTTCCTTTAAGCTTAAAACCTTTTTTGATCATGATGTTTTGCGTTGTGAAGTCAGGGGTTCGTGACATCACTACATTGAAGATCACTTGATCTATGAATGAGCGGTTTTAATTGGCCGTTTGTACTGCATTATCTAAAAAGAGCACGGGGAAAATGTGTGTCACATTTAGAAATCAAACCTGGCTCTAGAGTCATGATATTTATTATTATACATAGGTCCTTAAGTACCAAAATAAAAGCAGATGAACAAATGGGAGCAGGACAAAAGGACAGTGGACATTGGCATTGCATTCATGTACACGACTCCAGATAAAAATGATAATGAATAAAGGCAACTGTGTGCCCTAGCATTTTCCATTGAACTATTTTAAGGCCAAAAACATACTGCAGCTCTAAAGGCAAAGTAAAATTGTAGGAAAATGCAATAGAATTTATATGAATCAATCTGAAAAAAAGCCTCAACCGTGTAAACTGGTGTCATTATTAAATTAGTGAAGTTCATCAAGACACATGATCAGGGAAGATGTCAGACTGACCACTGGTCTCAGTTTGAAGGGGGACAGTTCCAAAGTGTAGGTCCCATGATTCCAGTGTCACAGTCTCCTGTCAGGTGATCGCAGGAACATTTTTTGGTTTCTAAGTTTGATGAAGAGGAAGTGCAAAAAAACAAAGACGATTCCGGGCACATGCTTCTCAGGAGCATTCTGGAGCATTCCAAACTAAACAGGGACGTCTCTGTTAAACCTGATTGATCAGCTTCATCTCAGCCTGAGACACAATGGGTCTAATATAGAAAAACTCCATGAAAAATAAACTCGTCACATGTTGGTCAAGAGATGTCTGAACACATGACTTTACTAGAATTTAGAAATCATAAAATATGTTTTTCATCTAATTCAATTAATTCCTGATATTCTGCACTCAGACCATGATAAGCGGTCCACACTGGTTAGTTAGCGGTATGAAGCTGTGTTTATTATGGGTATGGTGTCAGTGTAGGAGCCTCCTATAGATGTCAGAGGGACATCAGAATCTCCTCTACCTCCAGCAGGGTTTAAACATTCCAAGCATGCATTAGGAAGGGGGGGGGGGGGGCATAAAGAGACATAGAGATGGAAAGAGTGACAGAGAGAGGGAGAGTGGGGGGTGGGGGTGGGAGGAGAGGTGCTCCCGGGTTCCCTGCTCTGACATTGTGAGTGTCAGACTCCGATCACTTTAATCAGAGCGGGGATATGCATGATAAAACGGATAAGGGACTTTAATCAAAAAAATTCGCTGGTCTGGAAACGTGACACACTCCGACAAGCACGCCTCATCCACCCCCCCCACCCGACACCCACATTTCCCCCAACCCCCAGTGTCACCGCCACTGCCGCCCGGTCTGGGCTCCATGAATATGCAAGGACCGACACAGAGTGCGGCACCACATTAAAATGGACCATTGTGTCTTCAGTTAACGGAGGAAATAAAAAACACAACAACCAAACATGCATCATATACTCCTGAACCCCCCCTACACACACACACACACACACACACACACACACACACACACACCGACACACACACACAATGCCCCTAAATGAACACAGCATGAAATAATTGTCCAAATTTAAAATATAGACTTTGAACTGCTCAGGGAGGGAAGGACGGAAGGACCTATACATATTGATACACTTATCAAAATGATGATTAGGTTTTTTTTCCTTATATGACTTCGTATGTTGGTATTACTGTCATGTGTTTTTTTTATTGTTTGTGTGTGTGTTTGTTTTATTTATTTTTCATATTATTTTATTTATTTACCTAATTTGGGTTGTTCTGTATATCTTCTTTGTTGGAAAAAAAAGAGAAGCATGACAACAACACCATGAAGTCTGTACTATGGCTGCACAGAATGCTTCTTAATAGAAATATTTAAACTAAACACAGGCTCTGAACAGAATGAATCCACATGCCCCCGCTCATTCCACAGGCAGGATTTTTGCAGCAGCTGCGCTCCTCCACACACTTCCTCTTTATCATGTTCACAGTCATAGGTGCATGTTACCCTGGTACTGTATGCTCCGCTGCTGCTTAATGATAAATTACACATGTTGGAATTGACATGCAGACATGTGCCCTGACATGAATTATAAATACCCTCGTTTGGATAAGTTCATATATTCAAATGGAGCCACTGCTGACACTGTGTAGACACGGTACACAGACAGCACATCCAGGAGCATACAAAGGAAACCAACACACAACGGTGTGTGTATATGTCACTAAGATTCATAAGAGATACATAATCAGCAACCATTGAGTAATTATTTGTGTCTTCTGCTCATATGCAGTCAAATGCAGATGTGGATCAGAGGACTGTAAGAGTAAGGGTCCACCGGGTAACGACCATAATCATCTGCTTATGCATGAAGCCGCTCGCCTTTAGACACCATTCCCATTTAAACAGTAATGCACATTTTGATTGGTAAATACATGTTACACCCACAACACTGATTTATAAGAGACACCATGTAATGAGCTGTTTAACTAGAGTCACAAAACACAAAACTTTGACAGTTCCACTCAAACCTTTACTATTTATTTTAAAATTGACATTAAATATACATAAACATATGAACCTGTATATATATTAAGTTAAAGAACAACAGCAACAACAGCCATCAGTAATATATAAATAATATATAAAACTTATGTTAAACTTCTTAACAACAGCATCACATAAAATAATAACAACTGCAGACTCCAGAGATGAACAAAAATAATGATGCATGTGAATAAGGTATAAAAGGAAGTAACATCTTCTACACACACACACACACACACACACACACACACACACACACACCAGACCATTTTTCACACACTCAAAAACTACCTTAAAGTGCGGTATTGTCCTAAACAAAATATTTTCCCTAAACTATACTGTATACCATGTAGAAATGTAAATGACTTTAGACCCCGTGCATAGCTTACTACAGTTTAGCTGACTAAACATAAGGCGCCCAATATCTACAGTGACAACTGTCAACTATTTGCAAACGTATCACATGCATTGTGAAATCTAAATGATCTAATTTAGAGTTTAGAGCCACATAAAATCCAATTGATAGGTAACCTAGCCCAGGTTGCTGGCTTTAGCTATGAGCAATGTGACTAAATGTTAGCAAAACAGTTAGACATAAAACACAGACTTACCAGAAAAACGTGCACGGGCATCATCTCGCAGTTTCCTCTTCTTCCGTTTTTGATCACCGTAGTCATATTTCTTACTTGCCATTATGCCAGCTTCACCATTCAAAAACAGCTTGATAAAGAAATATCAGAAACTTCTGGCTACTACCAGAGAACCAGAGTGGGCTTCTTTTGACATATTAGGTAAAAACATCTCATTTGCCCGATTGAGGGACAGGGTACATACTTTATTATTTTTTTTAAACAACAGTGGGCCTGTTCATAACTATTTTATATATATTTTCGTGTAACAATGTAATGATTGTTATGACTTTTTTCAATCTTAATTTCGGGGCCCCCACCAGGTACTGGGGGCCATATGCGCTCTGCGTACTCTGCGTATAGGGAGCGGCGGCCCCTGGTCGTGGATAAAGAAAGGTTAAGTAGACAGCTATCGTTGACATTATTTGAGAGACATTTTGTATTCTTTTGTCTGTCTGTCTGTCTGTCTGTCTGTCTGTCTGTCTGTCTGTCTGTCTGTCTGTCTGTCTGTCTGTCTGTCTGTCTGTCTGTCTGTCTGTCTGTCTGTCTGTCTGTCTGTCTGTCTGTCTGTCTGTCTGTCTGTCTGTCTGTCTGTAAGTTATTTGAGCTGCAATTAAAAATCCACGTCTGTTTGTGAGACAATGCTTGGTAAATATGCCGTTGATTGTGTGTCATTTTACTGCAATGAATACGAGATGATGAATAGACTTTTTGGAGGTGTTCTTAATGGGGTAACCACTGTGTAATGTGTGGTTTATTTTAATTCAAACATGATGAATGTTTGCTTTAATGTGGCTGAAATATGGCAGCATTTCTTTATACTTTTTTATGATAGACCTGTGTGTGTGTGTGTGTGTGTGTGTGTGTGTGTGTTTGTGTGTAACTTTTTTTTAAACGAAAAAACTACGACACCAGAGGAAAAACCGTCTCTGAATTATTGTTCATATTTGCATAGCCATGTGGAAAGGTAGTCCTGCATTAACATTGTACTTACATAAAAGTACAACAGTAGTATTTAGTTAGTAGTTAGTTAGAGTACTTATTGTGTTTAAAAGCCCATTTCAGAATCATCCTTACAGGAATAATCACATTGATGTGTTCATCACAGCTGGTGAAGGTGGAGCTTATTTTAATTACTTTGTTTACTGCTGCTGGATATCTTTTCAATCTGCATAACCTAAAGTATAACCCTAAATATGTGTCATTTTTTGTCATTAGTTAAATTCCATTTTGTGTTAGCTAATACTCTGGATGTCTAAAGCTGTTCATAGTGAAGTAAAATGTACAATACTGGCTATTGACATGGATTAAGGACGGTACGGTGTTTTCCAAACAACAAACCCAGGATTACCCCTGAGGTAAAGACTCTCCTGAAAGACAAAAAGAGGGCCTTTAGATCAGGCAACAGAGAGGAGCTGAAGGTTGTACAGAGGGAACTGAGGTGGAAGATCAGAGAGGGGAAAAACCACTACAGGAAGAAGATAGAGGAACAGCTGCAGCAGAGGAACGTCAGTGGAGTCTGGAGACGCCTAAAAACCATTGCTGGTTACAAAGGGCCAGGCTCCCAGGTTCGGGGGGACCATCAGTGGGCAAACGTCCTGAACATTTTCTTCAATAGATTTGATCCGTCAGGTGCCCCTCCCCCGACCCATTCCCCCCTGTTGCTCATTGTCCCCACTGCCTGGAAATGGCCCTGTCACCTCTCACACCTTCACCCAGCCCCCAACCATCGGCTCACATACATTTTTCACACCAGCCCCTGATTCTTCTCCCCCTACAACCTTGTCCCTCACAACCAACCAGGTGAGGAGGGAGCTGCAGAGGTGTAAGGCACGGAAGGCAGCGGTTCCCGATGGCATCAGCTCGAGGCTCCTCAAATCCTGCACAGACCAGCTGTGTGAGATTGTAGAGTTTCTGTTCAACCTGAGCCTGAAGCAAGGGAGGGTACCACTACTGTGGAAGATGTCCTGTGTGGTACCCGTGCCAAAGACCCCACATCCCAAGGACTGCAACAGCTACTGGCCGGTGGCGCTGACATCGCAGCTGATGCAGACCCTGGAGAGGCTGGTCCTTGGACACCTTTGGCCCCTTGTGAGACCATCGATGGAGCTGCTGCAGTTTGCCCACCAGCCTGATATCGGGGTGGATGACGCTGTCATCTACCTGCTGCAGAGGTCCCTCTCCCACATGGAGAAGGCTGGGGGCACTATGAGGATCATGTTCTTGGATTTCTCCAGTGCCTTTAACACATCCAGCCCCTGCTCCTGGGAGACAAGCTGCAGCTCTTGGGGGTGGATCATCCCCTCACCTCCTGGATCCTGGACTACCTCACCAACCGTCCACAGTACGTGAGGACCAGGGAGTGTCAATCAGACACCATCATCTGCAGTACGGGGGCCCCCCAGGGGACGGTGCTGGCACCGTTTCTCTTCACCCTCTACACTGCAGACTTCACACACAACACGGCGACCTGTCACCTGCAGAAGTTCTCTGGCGACTCCGCCATCGTCGACCTCATCTCCAACGAGGACGACAGGGAACACAGGGAACTGACGCAGGACTTCATCCTCTGGTGCTAGAGGAACTACCTCCAGCTCAACGGAGGGAAGACCAAGGAGCTGTGTGTGGATTTCAGACAGCGCCAACACTCCCCCACCACACCAGTGAACATCAAGAGAGTGGACATAGAGATTGTGAAATCCTACAAGTACCTGGGTGTTCATCTGAACAACTAACTGGACTGGTCCGAAAACTCTGCTGCTTTCTACAAGAAGGGACAGAGCAGACTCTTTCTGCTGAGGAGACTGAGGTCTTTTGGGGTGCATGCGGGCTCTCCTTCAGACCTTCCATGACTCTGTGGTGGCTTCAGCCATCTTCCATGGTGTGGCCTGCTGGGGCTGCAGCATCACGGCTGCTGACAGGAAGAGACTGAACAGACTAATAAAGAAAGCCAGCTCTGTCCTGGGGAGTCCTCTGGACACTGTGGAGGAGGTGTGAGACAGGAGAATGGCAGCCAAGCTGTCCTCCCTGCTGGACAATGTGTCCCACCCCCTCCAGGACACCCTGTCCGCACTGTGCAGCTCCTTCAGCGACAGGCTGCTGTCCTCCCTGCTGGACAATGTGTCCCACCCCCTCCAGGACACCCTGTCCGCACTGTGCAGCTCCTTCAGCGACAGGCTGCTGCACCCGCGGTGTCTCACGGAGAGATACCGCAGGTCCTTCCTTCCTGCAGCGGTCAGACTCTACAACCATCATGGCCCCCGGTAGACCCCCACATATAACAACACAGACTATAACACCCCCTGTTGTGTGAATAACTGTGCAACACATATCTGGCTGCTATACTTGTATTTTTGTGTATTTTGTAAATTGTGGGATTCTTGTATTTAGTATTTTGGTGAAACATTAAGCTGTCTTTGGCTCTTTCTGCTGTAACAATGCAAATTTCCCCTCTGTGGGAATATTAAAGGTATTCTGATTCCAATTTACTCTGTGTGTTCATGTGTGTGTTAGCATCAGACCAGGCCTCTCTGCTGAGTGTTTGACGGCAGATGTCCTCTGAACGCTCCTCTTTCGGCCCGTCCAGCCTCACCCCGAGTCAAGGACAGATGCTGAGTGACGGCCCCTCGGACCCACACCACAGCCAATGAAGTGTGTTCAAGTACCACAGAAAGACTAGTAGAGGGAGAGGGATAGTGTATGTTTGTGTGTAGGGGGCCGGGGGTGGTGTTGTCGGGGGGGGGGCACGCACATCACAATATAATTGCTTCCTGAGCTATGCTAATTAATTAGCACATACATGCATTTCCGAGCAGGGTCATACATGCCGAGCCAGATGGTCTAAAAAAACATGTATGTGTGTTGAGTGCTATCAGGGAGCGAATAAGTAGTACATAGCAGGCGTAGCTGGCGACATTAGCATAATATATTGGTTGGAGCACAGCAGACAATAAAGACAATTAAGTGTGTGATAGCGGGGACACTTCCTGAGAGCCGCACTACAGAGAGGAATGGAAACTCTGGCACACGTTCCACTCCCTGTTTCCATTAGCTACTGTTATTGTCCATCAACCTCTTGTGTGTGTGTGTGTGTGTGTGTGTGTGTGTGTGTGTGTGTGTGTGTGTGTGTGTGTGTGTGTGTGTGTGTGTGTGTGTGTGTGTGTGTGTGTGTGTGTGTGTGTGTGTGAGCTAGCATGGCTTTTAACCTTCAAAGGGAAGCTTTTTCCAGGTGCAGGTCTGGTATTGAGATTTAGATTGAAGATTATTGTGAGCGTTAGATGAACTGTTCAGCGGTGGTTAAATTAAAGGGATTATGGATGTGTTTGCACCCTGCCTAGTTAGTAGGTTGAATTTAGACAAACTGCATTGAAACTTTGCCGGTACAACTCGCATAGTTTCAAGTCCATATTCTGTAAAGCAAGACAAACATCACCTGCACATAACACTCAGCAAAGTGGTTAGAAAACACCGTGCCACAATACCTTTATAATCTGCAGTCTTTTAATTCTTTAATTAGTTTTAATTATACTACATGTACATAGTCCTGCATATACTTGATAATTTTTATCATGCCAAGCATAATTTACCTTTTTGTGTTTATATTCTATTCACTATTGATTCCGCACTACTTTTTACTTTTTAAAATTATTTCTATTTTCATTTCATTATTATGTTGTCTTATGTGCTTTTATAATTTGTTGCATTGTTGGAGGGGCTCGGGACCTAGGATTTTCATTGCCATAACTACACTGTAGCGACTGTGCACATGTGTAAGCAAACTTATTTACCCATCCATAAGCTTCTCTCCCTCTCCCAGAGAGAAGTGTCTCTGCAGCAGCTAAATGCTGTATTGTCTTCACCAGTCGCTCACTTGTTTTCTCTGTTGCTGAGCAGGGAGGGCTCAGTGGGTTTTCAGGGTTATTGCCCATTGTTTGATTAGCCGGGAGTTGTCCCCATGACTCTCAACGCAGCTCTACCGGCTCTTCAGAAATCTATGGGAGACATTACAGAGTCTCCCATAGATTTCTAGAGGCCATGGTTCTACAGTCTCTGGCTTCTTGGAAATAAGGTTGAACCACACTACAATTATGGTCTGTACAATCTAAATAATGAGCTGTAAGACAATGTAAAACTCTATAAACTTGAGTTGAACTCAAATAAGCCTTTATTTATTACACTTGGGCAGAAAGCTTATGTTTCTATATAGAGATATGATTATTACAGCTTTAATTACTATAAGAAGCTGAGGGCATTTTGAAGCTAGGCATCTAGCATACATTTCCTCTGGTTAATTTGTCATGCTCAGCAGGACAATGTTTGGATCGGGACTGATTCACTCGGTATTCTACAAAATCTTTATGGTGACTCGCTTCACTTTGTCTGATTTGGTTGCAGGGTACATGGCAATCCATCAAACCAAACTAAAATGTGATCCCTAAAGCCTCTTTCACTCATTTATAAAGTGATGCAGAACTAACATCATAAACAAACCAGTTATGACTGCATTTATTTTCTTTTTGACCTTCTTCTGGCTGCTATGGACAGAAGCTGGAAATGAATTTAGCAAGAGAAGAAACATGGAGGTTATGAAAAGCTGTTTGTGGACGGCAGTGGCTCAATCTGTAGCGACCAGGCCTGGGAACCAAAGGGTCGCTGATTCAAGTTGTGGAAGTGCCATTTCACCTCTGTTGTGCTGCCGTGGTGTAATGGAGCAAGGCACCAAACCTCCATGGAGCTGGCGAATTGGCTACGCCTCCTCTCTCCCTCTCCTGTTCTGTTTGTGCATGTCCATGTAGATCATTGTGTGTAATGTGTGGAAAGATCCCTGTCAGGTATAATAAAGTGTGTGTTCTTCTTGTTACTAAGAAACACCACGTCTCCTATACCGTTGCAAGTATTAAACAATAATGTAAGCAATGCAGGTAACTTGTGAAAGCGTCAGAGTGTCTGTAGATCAGTCTGTCTGTGACCTCATAGATTAAATATGATAACGCTTCTCCTGTTAATTTGTATTTGAAGAAACACAGCTCACGTTGTTCTCTCCTCACTCAGCGTCTCTCATCCCATTGACCGGCTCACCTTACAGAACAAATACCTCTCACTCTGCGGATGATCATTTGGAGGGCAAGGAGCTTGTTAGCCTAATGATTAAGTTTAACTAGCCCTTAAAGAATATATGGTCGCGCTCCAGCTGAGCAGAACACTGTAATAGTTGGGAAATGAGAGAGAAGGGGGGAAGGAGGGGGGCGGTTCTGAGAGGTAAGAGTATGCCAGGATGTGAAGAGGTAAAGGAGGACATGGAGGATTATAGCAGAGGAGAGAGTTATGAACACCTGTATTTTTTTTGTAATATTATTCTCTGCAATGCATTTACCTTCCGAACACCAGAGGGAAACTCTCAGCAACAGGTAAAGTTTACTAGCACAAAACTTTTGTTGTGTTTGAAAGACAAAATAAAGTTTATTCAAAGATTTTTTTACCTCAAGGAGGAAGAAACTTGTATTATCGAGTTTATCCCTGAAGAAATGCCCATTAATACCTTTATTGCTTCAGAGCCATCAAATAAACATTTATTTTCCATTTAGCTTTAAATTAAATGGAGGCACACCCACTCCTGTGCTTTCTTCAACATCAGCCCCCGGTAGAGCACCACACAATACAGACTGTTGAAATCTGGTGCCTCCTCCATCTGAGGGTCCTCCAGTTTGTCCTTCATCCTGCATAGTAATGGAGAAGTTGAAGAACATCCATCCATCCATCCATCTTCTCCCGCTTTTCCGTCAGGGTCGCGGAGGTAACAGCTCCAGCAGAGAGCCCCAAACTTCTCTTTCCCTCGCCATAGAACATGTCATGCACAATACTAAATTATAAACAACCTTTCTTTACCTGACAACTTCTAAAAAAAACAACAAAAGGATAAAAACACAGGCTGCAACTATCATGTCGCCATCTTACTCATCCAACCTAACCAAACACAATATTATGTTTGACATTTGATTGCCTCAAGACCTTATGATATTCTCCACAGTAGGCATCTGAACATATACAATAGCTGATCAACACTTTCATTGAATTTTGAGTTGGTTAGTAAACTTTGTAACATCTATGGTGTTCCCGCTCAAAAATTACCTCCATATAAAATATGGGTAACTCAGATTATGTTCCTCCATCAGATTGTACACAACATAATCATCAACATGTTAAAGGTCCCCTATCATGCACAATGCAGTTTTTGCTGTCTTTTATACATAAATGAGTACCCGGTGTGTAAGGAGACTCACAAAGTGTCAGCAAACACAACCCTCTCTCTTTTCCTCCTTACCCACATCTCTAAAAACGAGGGTACATATGAGCTGATCCAGATTTACGGTCCTTATGATGTAATAACGAAAATGTGGGCTGGCTTTACATTGAAACTCCTGGCAACATCTTGCCCACGTGACACGTCCCAACCTATCGTCCCCCGTATACAGTGGGCGAGCTGAATCCTCTCTGTTCTGGAAGTAATATGGTCTGTGTTTAAAGCACTTCAGGAGCAGGGCTGACATAGAGGGGGATGAGGCATGCTACAATGGGGGATCTGTTTGGTATTTTGAGAGAAACAAACATGACAGGAGGGTTAAATCAAATATCTACATCTGAGTATGTGAGTTGTTTCATCCATGTATTATGATAGCTATTGTTTCAGCACTGCACCCACTGTCTCCCTCTGTCTCCCACTGTCTCCCACTGTCTACCACTTTCTACCACTGTCTCAGCTGGGTACTGAATCTGGCGTGTGGTTTGGTCAGATATCATCTCCTCTCCTCCTTTAGTTTGAGACAAACTGCTGTCCAAAGTCATCTGGAGTCCCCCCCCCCCCCTGCAGGCTGCGCGCTGAGCCTCTATTTGCCTGGAGATCTGTGCTGTTTATTCTATTCAAGATGGTAAGATAATGAAATTGGTGTTTGGCAAAGGTCTTTGCATTATCGTTTCACTTTAGCGCTGTTATCTCTGGAATTATATGAAGAGAAGATATGAGGTGAGTCCTGTTACCCTTTCCATCTGACACACCATTAAAATTAATGAGCAAAGGTGAGGTGGGGGTGCTTGGTATGACAAATAAATATAGTATGGAACAGAGGAAATATAGACTATTGATGTTATCTTAGTATTTAGCCAACGGTGATGTTTGTTGTTTAATTTGAAATAGGTTCCTCTGACAGCATGTGAGATAAGAGAGAACACAACAATATCAATTAACAGGCTGTGATGTCATACAATGATATGGGACTGTTCAACTACATTTGTGAAGTATATATTATGTCCTGCCTCACACTCTTCTGTGAGTATTGTCTCAAATAGTAAAGCTCAATGTTTCATTTTTTGGGGAAAGAAAAGAGAGAATGAAAGTTTTCAGATGGTAAAAAAAGGTGCCCTAAGAAGTCTCTGACTGGTTCATTAAATATATCTTTCTCAAAATCCAGAACAGTCCACAACAAGTTAAATGATCTATAGTTAAACCATGTACTGTTCCAAGCATGGGTGCAGATTGACATTATAGAATGGATTGACCTGGGATTCTAGCCCGGGCTGAATTAGGAGTATAAGTGGACCTTGTTGGGCACACATGGAATAATAAGCCTAACTGGTAAACCTGTGCTATTTTATATTTGTATTTTCTCTTGAGTTTGTTTCTGCATTCCTTGCCTAACCACCTTATTTATTGCAAATACACTGCCCATCCAAAAAAAAGGTCACAAGCCTGTGGGAAGCAGTGCTATGATCTGGGGTTGCTGCAGTTGGTCTGGTCTAGGTTCAGCAATGTGCCCAAAGAATGAGGTTCAGTATATTCTACCTGAATATACTGAATGACCAGGTAATTCCATCAATGGATTTGTTCTTCCCTGATGGCACGGGCATGTTCCAAGAGGACAATGCCAGGATCCATCGGGCTCAAATTGTGAAAGACTGGTTCAGGGAGCATGAGACATCATTTTCACACATGGATTGGCCCCCACAGAGTCCAGACCTGAACCTGATTGAGAATCTTTGGTATGTGACTTTGCGCAGTGGTCTGAATCTCCCGTCATCAATACAAGATCTTGGTGAAAAATTAATGCAAGACAGAAATAAATGTTGTGACATTGCAGAAGCTTGTGGAAACGATGCCACAGCGAATGTGAGCCGTAATCAAAGCTAAAGGCGGTCCAACGAATATTCAAGTGTGTGACATTTTTTTGGGCCAGGCAGTGTACGTTTCATAAACTCAAAGCAGCTTTTTTAGCAACTGATGAGTAATGCAAACTTTTCCATCCACATCTTCATCATAGGTATACCTCAACTATGACAGACAGAATGAGAAAATAAAATCCAGGAAATCACATTGTAGGATTTTTAATGAATTTATTTTCAAATTATTGTGGAAAATAAGTATTTGGTCAATAACAAAAGTTCATCTCAATACTTTGTTATATACCCTTTGTTGGCAATGACAGAGGTCAAACGTTTTCTGTAAGTCTTCACAAGGTTTTCACACACTGTTGCTGGTATTTTGGCCCATTCCTCCATGCAGATCTCCTCTAAAGCAGTGATGTTTTGGGGCTGTCGCTGGGCAACACGGACTTTCAACTCCCTCCAAAGATTTTCTATGGGGTTGAGATCTGGAGACTGGCTAGGCCACTCCAGGACCTTGAAATGCTTCTTACGAAGCCACTCCTTCGTTGCCCTGGCGGTGTGTTTGGGATCATTGTCATGCTGAAAGACCCAGCCACGCTTCATCTTCAGTGCCCTTGCTGATGGAAGGAGGTTTTCACTCAAAATCTCACGATACATGGCCCCATTTATTCTTTCCTTTACACGGATCAGTCGTCCTGGTCCCTTTGCAGAAAAACAGCCCCAAAGCATGATGTTTCCACCCCCATGCTTCACAGTAGGTATGGTGTTCTTTGGATGCAACTCTGCATTCTTTCTCCTCCAAACACGACGAGTTGAGTTTTTACCAAAAAGTTCTATTTTGGTTTCATCTGACCATATGACATTCTCCCAATCCTCTTCTGGATCATCCATATGCCCTCTAGCAAACTTCAGACGGGCCTGGACATGTACTGGCTTAAGCAGGGGGACACGTCTGGAACTGCAGGATTTAAGTCCCTGGCGGCGTAGTGTATTACTGATGGTAGCCTCTGTTACTTTGGTCCCAGCTCTCTGCAGGTCATTCACTAGGTCCCCCCGTGTGATTCTGGGATTTTTGCTCACCGTTCTTGTGATCATTTTGACCCCACGGGGTGAGATCTTGCGTGGAGCCCCAGATCGAGGGAGATTAGCAGTGGTCTTGTATGTCTTCCATTTTCTAATAATTGCTCCCACAGTTGATTTCTTCACACCAAGCTGCTTACCTATTGCAGATTCAGTTTTCCCAGCCTGGAGCAGGTCTACAATTTTGTCTCTGGTCTCCTTTGACAGCTCTTTGGTCTTGGCCATAGTGGAGTTTGGAGTATGACTGTTTGAGGTTGTGGACAGGTGTCTTTTATACTGATAGCGAGTTCAAAAAGGTGCCATTAATACAGGTAACGAGTGGAGGACAGAGGAGCCTCTTAAAGAAGAAGTTACAGGTCTGTGAGAGCCAGAAATCTTGCTTGTTTGTAGGTGACCAAATACTTATTTTACCGAGGAATTTACCAATTAATTCATTAAAAATCCTACAATGTGATTTCCTGGATTTTTTTCTCATTCTGTCTCTCATAGTTGAGGTATACCTATGATAAAAATTACAGGCCTCTCTCATCTTTTTAAATGGGAGAACTTGCACAATTGGTGGCTGACTAAATACTTTTTTGCCCCACGGTGTGTATATGAGTCCTACTCGTTGACTGTTGAGTGATAGTGTCTCCGCTTCTGAAGGGTGAGGTGGGGGACGTGAGGAACAATTGGCGACTCACACAGCCTCTTTGAAGCGGGTGATGTTATCCAGAGTCAAACCTGATGAAGAAACAGAACTCCTATCCCCCCCCAGCTTCTTCTGCGGATTGTAATAAGAGTCTCTGTGATTCTTTTTCTTCTGCCAATTATGCGAGCCGGAGCCTTGAGTATTCTATCACCGGCTGGCAGACAACTTACAGCAACACTGCGGCGATGGCCGGGGACACGGCACGCACATTACAATTAACCACTAATCCTTAACAGACGAGTTCAAGATGGCAATTTAATTTGCCCTCAACTGTTTCTCTTCCTTTCCTAAAAATCTTTTTCAATTCCCTCCCTGCAATCCCAGGTGCCAGAGCAACTTTGAAAGAGTGCAGATATCAATAGTTTATTGGCAGTGAGCATTAATAGGGGCAATAATATTTATTTTTCATACATTTGGCAAGAACGTTTTTGAAGGACTTAAGGCGTTTTTGTCCACTCCAGAGATTAGTAGGAAAAATAATGAATTTGAGAGCAGAAGTGGGAAAAGGCATTAACAAGGACTTGAGGAAGATAAGTTGAGCAGCAGATAAAACGCCCCTGACAAAGCCAACTTTAGTGTGTCATTGTTTTGAAGGAAAGCACTTGACTTTCTGAACGGGAGGCAACTTGTTCTGTTAGTTCTCTGCCACCTTTAATAACAAGTGTAGGGTATGATATGCACAGCACTGTTTGAACACGTGAAGCACTTTAAATACAGGAGCTAGCGTTCTTTATGGAAGCAGGAAGCTTGAACTCTCCACAGCTGTGCAGAAGTATGTCCAGCTGGTTTTATGTCTGTTATTGTGTCGGCTGATAATGTCTGTGTTTAACACTGCTAAGGTTGTTAGGAAGATTGTCTAAAACAAGACATCAAGGTCATGTTTGTGGCTCAATGTACTACTGGAAACAAATCTTCTCTAAAGTTAAAAGTCCTACATTGGTCTTTACCTCTTCTAACACTCAACCGACAGTTCCCACAGCGGAGCTCTCATGCCCCTTTTCCACGAAAACGCTTATAGGGCCGGTTCCGGGCTAGAGCCTGATTAAGCTCTGGCTCTTCCTGTTTCCACTGCAGCGGAGCCAGCGCAGAGCACCGAAAACTGGTTCTTAACTGGCCCCACTCTGCTCCCTGGCAAGAACCAAGAACTTAGGTCGGAGGCGGGGCAGGATTAAACTGATCGACGTATATTTACCTTCTTTCTCAAGGATTTTCGCGCCGTGTGGGTCATAAGAGGGCACATATACTGTTACATCATGACGCAAATGATGACGCAATGAGGCAGCAAGGGGCATCAGTGCTCTCAACATTTTATCCGAAGGAGGTTAGGAGAAAAGATTGATTAAGCGTGTCACCATTGAAAATGGAACTCATAATTTTTCTTCCAATTTTCCACCATTCATTGTTAGTTACTTTAAATCACGGCCCGATATAGCAGAAATGGTTAAATGTTCATCTCTTCTTTAAAGAATATATAATTTTTGGGAATTCTATGCATTCATTGGCTATCAGACAGTATAGAGCACATTGTAAAAGATTGTAGAGAGAGATTATGAATAATATGCAACAGAGATTCATTGGCCCCCCACCCAAACCATGCTCCTTCTCAGGTAGATGCTTTGCCTTAACCTTACCAACAATTAACAATTAAGATTGAAATTCAGTAATCTTAATAAATATTTGTTCATGTTTGTCATTTGTAAAATAAATTGGAGCCATTAAGAAACAATGTTGACAACCCAACAGGGGCATCCCATCAGAAAGGAGGTAATGCATGGTTTTGGTGTTCAACTCTAATTACTAAAGTGGAAAATTACTTTAGCTGTCTAAGTAGATAGTAAAGTAATGTAGGAGTAACTACAAATAGTAAAAACGAGTCAAATATTACAATTTGCAAGAAGCTTTCCCATGTTTTCTTAGTTTCTGCCTGTAGCAACTATGTTAGAGGGTCAACTTTCCCGTCAATAATTTAAAGGTTGCATACTGTGAACAATAACAGAAATAATAATTACAATAATACAAATAAACAATAATGACTCAAATAGCAGCTAATTAAGACAAGCATTATCATGTGCACTTATTTCTTAAACAACACAAGTTTGGTAGATTATCCAATCTAGAGATCAGCTTCAAATGGTGGGAACGACAGTAAAAACATTTCACACGGCAGACTCAGAACACTACTTGGGTTCTATTTAGAGATTCAAGATTCAGATCCCCCAGATATGTGTGAACTTTTGTACTTGAGCAGCGACACTCGCCCCCACCAATCTTAAACCCCCACCAGGCTTTGTCCCTGGCATTGTACCCAACATACCAGAAGGCACCTGTGGACTCGCCGCCCAATGGCCCTGCAAGCCTGGAAGCCCGTCCGCTGACCCGTTCCAAACTCACCCCTTGAACCGAGTCGTAGCGCAGGGGCTGGGGGGGTGGTGCTGGGGGGGGGTGGCTAGCAGGCCTGGCGCCGGCTCCAGTGCCCAGGCTTGGGCAAGCAGGCGTGGGTGAACATGTCAGGTTGATTTATGTGACGCCTGGCCCCGCAGCCGACCCCGGGCTGGACTCCACCTGTCTGCCGTCCAACTAGCCTCCACCCCCATCCCTTCCTCTTCGATTCGCCAAATGCTGAAGGAAGCCAGGGACGAAGCGAGGGATAGGAGGAGGAGGGAGGAACGGTTGAGAGTCAGCGGCTCCAGGTCATTGATCATTATTGGGCCGTGAGTTGTAGTGGGGGGGACAGAAAGTTTTGTGAAGAAAAAGTGGAGAGAGGGTGGGAGGGTGGATGTGGCCAGCCATGATGACATGCTGGCAAGCAGCCGGGGGGGTTTAATGGGTCAGGAACCAAGAGCTGGCTGGAGGGGGCACGACTCTCATATCAGGCCCTCTAAGAATACACAAGTTCCAGCCTTTCCATGTTTTTCTGTTCCAATCCTTCAGTTCCTTACTTTCCTATCAATAATATAAATACCGTAATTTTACCTGAATTTTGGCAGAATTTGGCAGCATGAGGCGAAAAATTCAAGATGTCACTATCTGACACAATATTTATCTGGAAAAGGAATCAAGCTGTGAACCTGAATCTCGACGTCCTGCTTCCTCTGTGATGTACCGTATGAGATGTACTGTGTTTGAATACAGGTCAGCTGTGCGATGAAGACTTTAGATTACATAACCAGAGTAACCTAATGTTTACGATTAATCAATCACTAAACCCAAGGCCGTTCAAACTGAACTATATAAGAAAGAGCTGGATGGATATTTCTTTAGTTTATTTCAAGGATTTGTCTTAGAGTGAGGTACAGAGGACTGTGATCAAGTGTGTAGGAGAGAAAGACCCAGTGACTGTTGGGAGAGCAAAGGCAGTAAACACAAGAATCAAAACGTGACTGGATTATGGTTCATGGGGTTTACGTGGGAAAAAACAAGTTTGAGCCAACTTCTCCACCTCTGAGTGACACTGCTGCTGCTGCTGCATCAGAACTGATGTTAACTCTACCTGAGAATAAAATAAACAATTGCTTTTGTTGACCCTGTGACCTTTGATGTCACAGGGTCAACAACAGCAATAATAAGCCGATATGAACACTTTTCTTATGATTCTCGGAAATTAACACCTCTGGTTGTCCTCGTTGAAAGTTTTAAATCAGTGTAATTTAATCATATTTCCAGTATAGTGCAGTATCCTCGATAAGACTACTTTATGAGATTATATAAACTCATTAATGTACTATTACAAGGTGAATTGTCCTAAATTGAAACATATTAATAAATATGTACATGTATATGTAATGAAAACAATTTAAATAATGAGCAATTCAACCTAAAATAGGCAATTTAACGCTTTCTGAGCTAATGCTTCTTCTTCATTGTATTTTTGCGAATATTTATAGTTATGTTAAAATGAATCATCATTAACATGTTAATGACTTGCTTATAAAATAACTTAATGTCAGGAGCAGTGTAAGCATGCCTGATGGAAACACTGGTCAGACTTCTCTCTGCTGCCACTAACTCACACTCTTTCTCTCTGTTTCACTCTCTCCTCTTCACTTTCTCTGGAAGTTTATCCAATTAGGCGAGGATGGGAAGGGGCAGTCCATGCAGTTTGTCCCTGGGGGGCCGGGACTCCGCCCTGCCAGCGGGGGGCGTGATTGGGTTCTCTGGGCGTTCCAGCAGCGTGCCCAAGTGGAAAAAGGAGAAATGGAGCGGATCGTTGGCCATCGATACCCAATTATATACCTAGAGGGGGGGCCAGGGCTCTCAGTGAGGGCCCAGCCTTGGGGGGGGCTCTCTCTGCTTTAGGTTTGATGATAAATTGTTTTGTTGAGGGATTATGGTCATTGCAATTAGGTCCAATGATAGTGAGCCAAAAAATGATTCTCTGAGTCAAGCTGTGAAGTCCTCATTGAAACTCGATTTATCGTCTGTGATTTAATCCATTCACATTTCACTATCAAAACAATCTGTGATCCAAATCTAAGGCACAACTCAAATAATGTTGATCTTATTGCACTAAGCTAGATCTGTGCACCGTGTATTTCTCTTTTATATTGCAGTACATTGAAGCAACGAAGAGAAACCCACATGAAACCATATTTAAATATGCAAACATGTACACACTTCATTGTTTCAGGAGTGTTTCCACATCAATTCAAAGTCTTTTGGAGGAATAATTCCTTTTTGTCTGTGAATGTTCACTTTAAAATGAAAGAAAAAGAAAAGAAAAGAAATGCATATGGCTGATTGATACTGTGAGATTTAGTGTAACGTAAAAAGAAAACAAAGTTGATAAATACATTTTAATGAAACTAATCCTTTGCCATTGCTATCCTTTTTCCTAATCGAAAATTATATATATATATATAGGGTATGATGTTTCATGAGATATAATCTGTTTAGTCAACTCAATGTTTCAAGATGACCTCTGTTGACAGGTGGCTGAGTGAACTCACAGAACAACTTGTGGTGCTTAACTTCTTGCTTCCAAGGGGCGCAACATGAATGAATGTAGCTAATATTGGGTCTTAGAATGATGTATAAAGAAGAGAAAAATAAGCTGTGGTGGAACTCTGAGGACCTTTCATTAATTGCATTCAGTTTGATCTTGTCATGTATCTTGTTTGAAGACCAAGAGTTGGTCTGAAGTAGACCAGGAAGCATTCTCGTAAAGTTAACAGTATTTATTAATGCAAAAGTATAGTAGGTTTATAAGGGAACACAGCTGTGGTTCCTTATCCAACTCTCCACGCAGAGCAGTTATCTGTCTACCAGTTGCATGGAAAAAGAGACCCTCTCTCTATCTAACATCATGTTTTATATATTCCCTCTCATATTTAGTCTTCTTCCATTGGCTGATGTTGGCGGGTCCATGGCGCATTTTCCTTCGCCATCTTTTTCTGTCACCATCTGATGGCGTAGCATAACGCATCTCTTTATGATATTTTAGTATACAATATTTCTGAGGTTTATTAGTTATTAAACACGTAATAGTATTATTGCAGCGTCAATGACTGAGAGTTGGAGGTGGTGTGTTTAGTATGTAACTCCACACGTTATTCTCCTTATACTCACAAACACGATATCCTATTAGCTACAGCAAATGATGTCCCTTAAAGTTCCAGCACAATATATTGATTATTCTCACAATTTTCCTGGACAGCTTTATGAAAGAGGAAAATGACTTGGTATGCTCGTTAGATTATGAACCAACAAATGACCAGTTATGCTGTTACACTATCAGCACAAACACAGCGAAGCATCAATCTGGTTTCTGGCAGTGCCATACGTTTCTATTCTTTAACACCTTTTCTGTGCACCTCTCGGATCTGCCACATACATTATTAAGTATAACATAAAGTCAGGACTGCAGGACGGTGAAGGTAAACTTCATTAGACGTAGCAGTGACACGTACAGCCTCCGGGCTTCCTGCACAATGATTCACTCCTCCTTTTCCTCAGCTCCAGTCTATCTGATCCAGGTTGGTACTGACAACCTTGCAGCCCCGGCCACTCCTCCCTGTGCCATATACAGGTCACAGACAGCGGGCCCGGCACCCTAAGGTGTCCTGTAAATGTACCTGTGGAGTGATGGGCGGGCGTCCCTCGATGCCACATTCATTTGCACATCAAGAAGGCAGAGAAGGAAGCTTTGACCCAATTAACACTGAGGGAAACAGATTAAATCAAATCTGCTGCCTTACTCCTGGACATCCAGCGCCACTGTGTGTGTGTGTGTGTGTGTGTGTGTGTGTGTGTGTGTGTGTGTGTGTGTGTGTGTGTGTGTGTGTGTGTGTGTGTGTGTGTGTGTGTGTGTGTGTGTGTGTGTGTGTGTGTAGATGCATGATGAGGTTGTGCAAGGGCCACAGGATGAAAGTAGCGTAGCTCTCTCAGAGATCACAGAGAGATGGAGGGCAGAGGCTGCTGCCTAGCTCAGTGGCACTATCATCGCTGAATATTTGTCCTTGGTCCCTACATTTGGATAATCAAATCCCTTTGACAGGGAAACAAAGGAAAACAAACAAAAGAGGAAACCAATGCACAACAAATAAATGTCAGCGGATCAACACGGTGCATTTAGTCATGTCTGTTTTTGTGTTCTCTGCCTCCTGTGTTATTCTGTAAACACTCACTCCCTGTGTGATGCCTTGTATTCACTTCCTGTCCTCGTGCTTTTCCCCGCCTTTTTTACACTAATATTGGCCTTAATAGTTTCACCAGGTCTCCTTCAGCCCTGCAGCCAGCTGACCCCTGCACACCTGCACGTTATCCCTTTATTATTTCAGCCTGTACTGCTTTTCTGTTTGCTCTCTATCAGATCCTTGTTTGTCATTCTTTTGAAGGTCAAGGCAGGATTAGTACCTCGAGGGGCCCCTGGGCACTGAGAGCTCATGGGCCCCCCAACCCCACCCAAGGACAGAAATGCCCACACACGTAACTCCACGTTACAAGTCTGCACTATTGAATATATGTGTGTGATTCTTACAGTAAATGCTGCTCACTGCTGCTTTATAGTATGAAAAGCTCATCACTGATCACTTCATTCATTCCCTTCAACTGAACCAGGGGCGTTGCTCAATTAAAAAATAAATAAAGTTGATGTGCATAGATGTTATAGTGAGACCCTATCATAGACAGTTAAGAAATAATATTGGACCTTATCGACAAGCAAAGGTATGCCCAGGTTGCCCATATAGTTAATCTGACCTTGTTGAAGGTTCAGTTCATCTTCTGTTTGCCTTACCCTGCACTGATTAGAACATATTTTCTGTGGAGTATCCTGCAAGTTGGACAGTTTGGACAATTAATTTAATAAATAAAGCTGGATTGTAAACATATATGTAGAATGGATACGACATTTAGAAAACTTCAGGTAATGCCAAACAGAGCTCTCCACCATGGAGACCTGGAAAGAAGACCCACAAGGCAAAGCTCGAACCATTCACATACCAACAGTTTTTTGGAGGCAGCCCATTGGTTTAGAGGAGGAGAGTAGGCTTGGTACCATTATATTTAAGAACAACCAAACTGAACAAGAATTTCAGTTTCATGTTTGAGACCTGAACCCAACCTTAGCTTGAAGGCCTTGTCAAAGTTTATTTGGCAAGCTGGCAAAGATATTGTTTCCATAGAAACATTTAGAAAAGCACTTGGAGGAGGTTCTGCCCAGTTCCCTGCCAGAAAAAGATTCGATGTAGAAACAGGGTTTTACAAAACGGTTTGACCTGAAGCTCTATTCTGGAGCTTTTCATTAATGATTACGTTGATTAAAAGTGTAATTATTACATAGAGGGGGGACAGAGAGGGGAGGGCACGCAGCACAGGGCTGGAGGTCAGATTGGAACCAGGCTGCTGATATAAGAACGTGAGCTACTGGGGCCTTAGAAGATACATTTCTTTAAGGTGAGGAAAAAACTTCAAATTTACGATATGATCAATTGATTCTTTAGGGACCTGGAACTGATTGTTCTTAATTCATCTTTTTATGTTCATTCCCTCAAAAGGTTTCTGAGTTGCATGATCAGAATAATTATTTTGTGAGTGCAATGCTGACCAATTTAACTAATGGCTGAAGCTATGGAATAACAATGTCGTAATAACCTTAACAGTTTAAGTAGTCATGCGTCATTGGTGATCTTCTATCATTCAGCATGTTTTAATACAGAAGTGTTTCTTAGAATGGGGAGAATTTAAGAAGCTTTCCTCCATTACAGCCCATCTGCGGCCTCTCGTCCATTATTTCCTAACCATGGTGTGTAACATGACCGAAGGTAGCACAGTCTGTCAGGGGAGATAGATATGAACATTTAGGGGGTTAACACTCCCTCTCTGGCAGAGGGGGGGAGTAGTACCCAGATCTTGTACTTGAGTAAAAGTAGAAGTACTCTGATCTTGTATTTGAGTAAAGTAGAAGTACCAGAGTGTAGGAATACTCTGTTACAGTAAAAGTCCTGCATTCAAAATGTTCCTCCAGTAAAAGTAGAAAGTATTCTCATCTAAATGTACTTAAAGTAGCAACAGTAAAAGTAGTCATTGTTTGATTGGTCCATTTCAGAATGATATCTCTGATATGTTTTATAATGATTGATCATTAAAGTGTTCTCAGAGCTGGTAAAGGTGCAGCTAGTTTGAATGGCTTTGTATACTGCAGGGTAGCTGCTGGATTTACTGCAGGTGAACTAAAGTCTGATTTAAGGGTTGATTATATTTACCATCATTAATCCAGATCTGTAAAGAAACTAAACGGATTAGATACATGTAGTGGAGTAGAAGTACGCAGTAGCATACAATGGAAATACTCAATTATCTCGAAATTGTCCTAAAGAACAGCACTTGAGTAAATGTACTTAGTTACTTCCCACCTCTGTTAACTGGTAGTACAGAGCCACAGTAACTTGTCAGTTAAACATTTCATTGCGTTTTGTGGGAAAGAAGGACACACCCTGATGTAAAAGGCTAAACACATTAAATGGAAAGTCTATTATAGTAAAACACATTGAATAAAACGTCCAATACAGTGGGGAGAACAAGTATTTGATACACTGCCGATTTTGCAGGTTTTCCCACTTACAGAGCATGTAGAGGTCTGTCATTTATCATAGGTACACTTCAACTGTGAGAGACGGAATCTAAAACACAAATCCAGAAAATCACAATGTATGATTTTTAAGTAATTAATTTGCATTTTATTGCATGACAAGTATTTGATCACCTACCAACCAGTAAGAATTCCGGCTCTCGCAGACCTGTTAGTGTTTCTTTAAGAAGCCCTCCTGTTCTCCACTCATTACTTGTATTAACTGCACCTGTTTGAACTTGTTACCTGTATAAAAGAGACCTGTCCACACACTCAATCAAACAGACTCCAACCTCTCCACAATGACCAAGACCAGAGAGCTGTGTAAGGACATCAGGGATAAAATTGTAGACCTGCACAAGGCTGGGATGGGCTACAGGACAATAGGCAAGCAGCTCGGTGAGAAGGCAACAACTGTTGGCGCAATTATTAGAAAATGGAAGAAGTTCAAGATGACAGTCAATCTCCCTCGGTCTGGGGCTCCATGCAAGATCTCACCTCGTGGGGCATCAATGATCATGAGGAAGGTGAGGGATCAGCCCAGAACTACACGGCAGACCTGGTCAATGACCTGAAGAGAGCTGGGACCACAGTCTCAAAGAAAACCATTAGTAACACACTACGCTGTCAAGGATTAAAATCTGCAGCGCCGCAAGGTCCCCCTGCTCAAGCCAGCGAATGTCCTGGCCCGTCTGAAGTTGGCCAATGACTATCTGGATGATCCAGAGGAGGAATGGGAGGTGGTCATGTGGTCTGATGAGACAAAAATAGAGCTTTTTGGTCTAAACTCCACTCACCGTGTTTGGAGGAAGAACAAGGATGAGTACAACCCAAAGAACACCATCCCAACCGTGAAGCATGGAGGTGGAAACATCCTTCTTTGGGGACGCTTTTCTGCAAAGGGGACAGGACGAGTGCACCATATTGAGAGGAGGATGGATGGGGCTATGTATCGCGAGATCTTGGCCAACAACCTCCTTCCCTCAGTCAGAGCATTGAAGATGGGTCGTGGCTGGGTCTTCCAGCATGACAACGACCCAAAACACAGTGGCTCCGTAAGAGGCATCTCAAGGTCCTGGAGTGGCCTAGCCAGTCTCCAGACCTGAACCCAATAGAAAAATCTTTGGAGGGAGCTGAAACTCCGTATTGCCTATTTTCTGGATTTTTGTTTTGGATTCCGTCTCTCACAGTTGAAGAGTAGCTATGATAAAAAAATTACAGACCTCTGCATGCTCTGTAAGAGGGAAAACCTGCAAAATCGGCAGTGTATCAAATACTTGTTCTCCCCACTGTACATGACTTGGCAGAAGAGCCTGAACCTGAAGCCCAGGTTTCATGCCCGTTCAGATCGGGAGCAGCTCTCTAAAGGGAGGAGGCAGAGAGAGAGGAAAGGAAACAGAGAACACAGAATGACGTCATGCTGATTGGGAAAATGAGTCGTAGAGAGCATGATGAAGGGAACAGAAAGAAAGAGGGGAAAGTGATAGAGAAAGGAAAGGACAGGAAGAAAGAGGGAGGAAGGGAGGAGGGGGGGGGGGTGATTTCTCTCGGCTCCATGCCTTGTTACATCTATCATCCCTTTAATTAATAGTGTTTTTAGGAAGACGTCTGAACTGTGTCATTTCCATTATTGGAAAAGCCAACCCGATTAATGAATCATTTTCATTTTAGATCCATTATATCATGCTAGTTGATCTCCTCTTTTCCGCACTGCTGAGTGATAGCATCGTTTTCTGCCCCTCGATCAAATTTAATTTGGCCCCCTATTATATTACACTGTTGCGACTGAAGTGTCAATTTTTGTCAGGCAATTAGAAGCTATAAACTGTGAAGCAAAGTTTGATAGGCATTGTAATTGGATTGTTTCAGCAATAGCTTGAAACACTTTTAGCTTTTCTTCATCTCTCCCTCTACCTGCCCTCCCCCCTGAAGTTCTTTTCTCTTTGTGATTTTTGATAGGGCCTTGGTCTATATGTCGAACTTCAGAGCAAACAAAAGATAAGAGAGGAACAGGGGGGGGGGGCCTTTGCAGAGTGTCGACAATGGATTTGCGTGGTGTCAGACGTGCCATGTGGTTCCTTTTCCCCCTCCGCCGTGGCAGCTGTTTGTCTGTTGTGACCCTGTCCCCCCCCCCTCACCTTTCAAGACGCCACATTAGAGAGGTTTCAACTTTCCAGCTGACACAGAAAGTGAAGAGTCTTAGAAATTCTAAATGTGATGGGGATGTAGTGGAGAAGGGGCTGATGCAATCTTGAGAATTTTCAGGGGAGCTCTGACACTCGCTGTGCTTTGCTTTTCTCTTCCGACAAGACAGGGCCATACCTCTGTTTTAAAACTTCCCAGAAACTGTACGAACAGGACATATAAAAGTATAAAGGTCTAATCTACAATTGCACACAATTTCTAATTGATTTCTGTTTAATGGTCCTTAATAACTATTTCTCTTCACAAGAATACAACACTATATGTGCTAACGGTAGAAGTTATTACACGCAAAAAGTTAAAGCTATTTCTTTATATATAGCAACCTGAAAGGTCTTTCCGGGCGTTTTGGCATATTTTAAGAAGATCTTAAAATAGTTATCAAAAATGGGACAGATGTAAGGTCACAGTGACCTAAGACCGCCAAAATCTGTCAAGTCATCCATAAGCTACAGTCAGGACTATAAATATTTGGACATTGACATAATTTTCATTATTTTGACTCTGTACCCCACTACAATGGATTTGAAATTAAAGAATAAATATGTACTTTAAATGCAGACTTTCAGCTTTATTAAGAGGGTATTTACATCCAAATCAGATAAATGGTGTAGGAATTACAAAACATTTTATACGTGGTATCCCCTTTTTAAGGGATCAAAAGTAATTGGACAAAGTAACATAATCATAAATAAAATTGTCACTTTTAATATTTGGTTGCAAATCTTTTCCAATCAATGCCTGAAGTGTTGAACCCATAGACATCACTAGACACTGGGTTTCGTCCCTGCTGATGCTCTGCAAGGCCTCTACTGTGGCTGTCTTCAGTTCCTGCTTGTTCTTTTGGCAGTTTCCCTTCAGTTTTGTTTTCAGCAAGTGAAGTGCATGCTGAATTGGATTCATGTCAGGTGATTGACTTGGCCATTGCAGAAATTCCTCTTTGGTTGCTTTTGCAGTAGATATGCGTCAGGTCCAGTGTTGGGTGTAACGCGTTACAAAAGTAACAGAGTTACAGTAATGTATTACTTTTTGCTGTAACGCAGTAATATAACGCATTACTTCTGAAATGTGGGTAATATAATACCTGTTACAATTCCCAGTAACGCAGTTACAACACATTTTAACCCAAAATGATGTGGTGTTTTGTTTCTAAGAATTCACAAACATCGCGAGACATTCTGACACCAGAGAAATAATTGTGCAGGTAGAATAGTAACTCAGTAAGCCTGTTTACTATTGGTTTAGAGGGCTGCAGAAACAGATTCGCGATTGAGAACTGCTTGCTCGCAATGCAGAGCTGCAGGCTCACAATGCAGAGCTGCAGGCTCACAATGCAGAGTTACAGGCTCAGAGAAAAGAAAAGAGAAAGACAGGAGTGCACGCAGGCCGAAGCAACAGAGGGTAACATTCTCTGGGTCTGCTGCTTGAACCCCGAGAAGTTCAGAGACTCGTGGCGGAGTGTCAGCTGTGGAATCGCCGGCTTTTAGAAAGTGTGGTGTATTAAATCTGGAGATATATCAGGGCAGATACTCCCTGAGGTCAGAGGAATGCTGGGGAGAAGAGGAGTGAAAAACAACATCTGGAATACGTTAAAAATGTCCTAGGTCACCGAGTGGGGCATAAACAGTTAGGGCCTAGGTGGTATAGTAAATCAGTTCAGATACAGTTGTTTACTCCCTGAGGTCGTAGAGAGTGATGTGGTACAACAGGAGGTTGTGTAACAAACCTCTGGACTACGTCAGAAGACCTCCAGGGATGAGCAAGGCAAAGACTAACGTATATCTCACCGTATAGGGGTATCCGCAAGACATGCTGTACGAACGTATAGTTCACCTTATTTGGGTACACATCCTCATGGAACATCCAATTTGACACACACACACACACACACACACACACACACACACACACACACATATTTCTCCTATAAAGTGTATGCACAAAGACTGTTCGGGGGACTTCCACATTTGGCCCTGGGAAGCTCACATCGCCCGTGTTGGTATCTGTTACTATGCTGTTGTAATAAACCTTATTATATACAAGCTGGTGGCTCCGGAGACTTCTTCATCATCTTCACAAACATCGCTGCAAGATATACTTCAAAAGCTTGTAAGCCAAATCCCCGTTAACACACCAATGACAAGGTGAGCTAACGCTGCCATAGAGACTAGTTAATATACAATAATAATAATAATGACTTAAACTTATATAGCGCCTGTCATGGTACCCACGATCGCTTTACAAATAGGGAGGAGAAAAGGGGATCGGGGGTTAGGGATCAAAGGACTTAGTGCAGAGAACTGTTTTGAGGTGCTTTTTGAACATGGGCAGTGATTGGGCAGAGCGGACGTGTAGTGGTAGACTGTTCCAGAGGGTGGGAGCATTGGCAGAGAAGGCCCTGTCCCCAAACGTTTGCAATCTGGTGTGGGGAGTGGTCCTTGTCAGAGGACCACAGGGAACGTGACTGAGTGTAAGGGTGGAGGAGATCTGTGAGGTATTCTGGATGTACTGGAGTCTGCTAAGGGCCTTGGTGGGCAGTCCAGACAGGACACCGTTGCAGTAGTCCAGAAGCGAGGTGATGAAGGCATGGATGAGTGTCTCTGTGACTGAATGCGTGAGTGAAGTCCGGAGTAGTGAGATATTTATGAGGTGGTAGCAGGCAGACTTGGTGATGTTGTTGATGTGGGACTGGAAGGAGAGAGTCCAGGATGACGCCCAGGTTGCGCACCTCAGGAATGGGGAAATGGAGCAGCCATCCACAACCAGGGTCAGGTCACCAACTTTCCTGTGCAGTGGTGCAGGGGCCACCAGTTTGAGTAGGTTTGTGGTCATCCATGATTTGAGTTCCTGCAGGCAGTTGACAAGTTGTGAGGGTGGGAGCTGGGAGGAGGGGTTTGTGCTGATATAGAGTTGGGTATCATCGGCGTAGCAGTGGAAGTTGAGTCCATGTTTACAGATGATATGATCTAGGGGTAGCATGTAAATAGTGAACAGCAGAGGACCTAGCACAGAGCCCTGAGGCACGCCATGGTTGAGGTGCTGTATGAGAGTTGGAGCCATTTAAGGTGATGAATTGTTTCCGGTCTGTGAGGTAGGACCGGAACCAGGACAGTGCTGAACCACTGAGCCCGATGAGCTCAGAGAGGCGGTGGAGAGGGATGGTATTGGAGACTGCAGAAAGGTCAAGGAGGATGAGGATGGAGATGAGGCCATTGTCGGCAGCAAGCAGAAGGTCATTAGTGATTTTGATGAGGGCGGTCTCAGTGCTATGGTGGGTTCTAAAACCAGATTGGAAGGGTTCAAAGAGATCATGGTGGGACAGGTGATGTTGAAGCTGTGCAGCCACTGCTCTTTCCAAGATTTTGCTGAGGAAAGGGAGGTCGGAGATTGGACGGTAGTTGTTTGGGTCGTCTGGGTCAGAGCCTGGCTTTTTGAGAGTGGGGATGACTGCTGCCATTTTAAAGCTTGATGGTACCACACCAGAGGCAAGAGAAGCATTTATGATGTTTTCCACTGGATGGCAGAGGATGGGAAGACAGGCCTTTACCAGGGTGGTGGGCATTGGGTCAAGACTGCTGGTTGAAGACTTGGCTGAGGTGACCAGTTTTTTGACTTGGTCGGCATCCAGTGGAGAGAAGGTGGATAGGCAGCACTGAGGTGAGCGGGCAGCAGAGTGGTGAGAATCCTGTTGGGGCAGTGAGGGGCACAGGGAGAGCCCAGGAGGCTGGAGCTGCCGGTGAATGTTGTCCACTTTCTGCTGGAAGAAATCCAGGAACCTGGAGCAGATGTCAGCTGCATCTGAGGGTTTAGCGGCATCAGGAGGGTGAAGAAGACGGTTGATGGTGGAGAAGAGCAATTTGGGGTGTTTTTGTTGGTTATTGATGTGTGTGGAGTATTACCTTGTTTTTGCCTGAGCAAGGGCTTCTTTGTAGCTTGTGACTTGTTCTTTAAATGCTTCACGATGGACAGTGAGGCCTGATCTTCTGTATCGTCTCTCGAGCCTACGTCCTGTGGTCTTCATCCCGCGGAGCTCAGGGGTGAACCAGGGGGCGGGATGAAAGAAAGACACGTAACGCGTGGTGAGAGGTGCTACAAAATCCAGGCTGAGAGAGAGGGCACGGTTGTAGTGTTCCACCATGCCATCAATTGTTTCGTAGGGGTGGCAGGTGGCGAGGTGGGTCGCTAGGGTACCAGAAAGTGTTAACGCACACACCCGTTTGATGTTCCTGAATGTGATGGGCCATTTGGTGCACTGCTTAGGGAGAGGCACAGGGACCAAGAATAGAATGGCAAGGTGGTCAGAGACAGCCAGGTCAGTGCACTGCAGGTGGGAGGGGGTTATGCCAGCACAGCACACCAGGTCCAGAGTGTGCCCTTTGTCATGTGTGGGGCCCTGTACATGTTGTGTAAAATTAAAGCAGTCCAGCAGTGAAAGGAAATCAGTAGCAAGGGAGCAGCTGCTGGAATCCAGATGAATGTTAAAATCACCCAGCAGGATGGTAGACGGGGATTTCGGGCAAACAGTGGCAAGCAGATCAGTGAGCTCTGATATGAAGCAGGCAGAGGCTTTGGGGGGGCGGTAGATTAGGACAACCTGTAGCTGTGTGGACCCAGTCAACATGAAGTGAACACACACAAAGGAGGTAGTATTCACTGGGATGTCTTTTACCAGGATCTCAGCCCGATGAATAACAGCCAACCTGCCACCAAGGCCAAGGCTGCAAGGCTTCTGGATATAGCCATAACCTGGGGGAGTGGCTTGGTTGAAAATGATAAATTCTTGTTGGTTCTGCAATGTCATAAATAAACCAGTGATTTTTCAAAGATGAGGTCATGGATGAGAAGGGCTTTGTTATTTAATGAGTGAATGTTAAGCAGCATAAATGATGTTGTCCTGGTTAGTGCAGTGTCAGGGGTGATAGTAATGTCTATACCAGACGTGTCCAAAGTCCGGCCCGCGGGCCAAATGCGGCCCGCGTTCAAATTCCCACTGGCCCGCAGCCTCCTTCATAAAATCCATAATATGCAGCCCGCTACCAAAAAAATATATGTCCAACAAAAGCTATTTTATATTTCACCAGAAGATGACAGCAGACCTGTGGCCGCACCCTAACCGCGCAAACCTTTACTTTTTCCAGCCCATTTCTAAAATGGCGACTGCAACTAAAAAAAGAAAGGTTGACACCGAGGGCCGCCGCTTCAAGGAGAAGTGGAAATTGGAATATTTTTTCACTGAAATACGCAACAACTGTGTCTGCCTAATTTGCCAAGAGGCTGTGGCTGTTTTCAAGGAATTCAATATTAAGAGGCACTACCAGACAAAGCATGCTAACTATGACAAGCTAACAGGGAACGAAAGCAGCGACAAATTGAAGCAACTGGAAGCTGTTTTAACGGCCCAGCAGCGCTTTTTCACAAGAGCCCATGAGTTGAATGAAAATGCCACAAACGCAAGCTACGAGGTGGCAACGCTGATTGCAAAGCACTGCAAACCCTTTACCGAGGGTGAATTTATAAAAGACTGTGTGATGAAAATGGTGGAGAACATTTGTCCTAAAAAGAAGCAAGAGTTTGCTAATGTTTGCCTGGCTCGTACCACTGTCGTAAGGAGAATAGACATTTCATCTGATATTAAGAAACAGTTTGAGGCAAAGGGAGCCGACTTTGACTGTTTTTCGTTAGCTTGCGATGAAAGCACAGACGCATCTGAAACCGCTCAGTTACTGATTTTTTTAAGAGGAGTGGACAACGAAATGAACGTGAGCGAAGAGCTACTTGACCTCCAGAGCCTTAAGGGCCAAACAAGAGGAACAGATTTATTTGTTTCTGTTTGTTCCGCCATTGATGACATGAAACTACCGTGGAATAAAGTCACTGGGATTATTACGGATGGTGCACCTGCCATGGCTGGCACGAGAAGTGGATTATCAACCTCTGATCCTGTTGGGCTGGCTGATTTGGGATTTTTAGTTGGCATAACTCGGCATCTGAACATGCTTAACACGAGCCTTAAGGGGTAAAATGCAATGGTGAGCGAACTGTATTCACACATCGAAGCCTTTGGGACCAAGCTGCAACTTTTCCAAAGGCACCTGTCACAAACTCAGCCCAATACGCCGCACTTCCCGCGCTGCAGGAAATAATGACCAGTTTTCCACAGAACAATATCAGTGCGCAAATGAGGAGGTATGCAGCAGTAATCTCATCCCTGGCTGAAGAGTTTCAACAGCGCTTTTGGGATTTTGCAGCTATTGAAAAAGAGATCACGCTTTTTTCCTCTCCTTTTTCCGTAAATCCCGATGACGGTCCAGACCACCTGCAGCTGGAGCTCATTGATCTCCAGTGTGAGGCTGAGTGTCGGAGTCGACACCAACAGCTCCCTCTTGTCAATTTCTACCGCCAGCTGGATAAAGGCCGGTTTCAAGAGATTCGAACAGTTGCGAAGAAAATGCTGAGCTTGTTTGGCTCGACCTACTTGTGCGAGAAGACATTCTCGGTTATGAATTTTAACAAGAACCGCGTCAGGACAAGACTAAGCGATTCTCACCTGCGTGACATACTGCGCATCAAAACCACTGTCTTTGAGCCAGACCTGGCCTATTTAATGCAGTCAAGATCCCAGTATCACACTTCACATTAGTGCAGACAAGTTGTTTGTTTAATTATCTGAGGTGAATAAATTCTAAATTCACTCAGTGAATTGTTTTTTTTTGTGATGATCAAAACCCCAATTTTGAATATGCACTGGGTCTATAGCCCTCAACGTTTTGAACTTCTGAACTGTTAGTGTTGAAGTTAGGAGTTTACATTGATAATTTAACAGTGAGTAATATGCAATGTTTCAAATGATGTTTAAGCTTCCTTTTTTTCCCCCCAGACAGACATATTAAATAGTTCATTTGCATTTAATTTTAATGGTTCAAATGATGTCAGGCTTAATGGTCGGCCCCCACACATATTCACCTCACCAAATCTGGCCCTCTTTGCAAAAAGTTTGGACACCCCTGGTCTACACAGACCAAGGATAGCAGATTTGCATGTGATGGGCGTGGTTTGCATCGATGACGTCGGCAACGTGAGGCATGGCACCAAACAGCTGGGACAGACCGAGTTTCGTGAATACAAACAAACTTATGACGGGCAGCCCTATGGCCACAGGTGGGACGACGCAGGAGATGGAGAGATTTTATCACCTCAAGGCAACTCGGAGATGTGTTAGAGCTAAGACTCATGAGTTCCACAGCGGTATATTTGAAGAAAGTCGTGGCCGTTGCTAGCATCCTAGCGTGGTTTGCTAATTCCATAACGGTGACAGGAGGCCAGGAAGACCATAGCACAGCGGAGGGAAAACTTTTTGGGATAGTAGTTACAGGAACCCGCAGAGATGGACCTATCGTAAGACCCACGGTAGGTCACCCACTGTACTTCAGTAACAGGTGTCGTTTGACGGGTTGATGGTGTAGAAAGTTTGCAGCGTTGCAAGCAGCGTTAGACAGCCATGACAAACGCAGCATAACCGAGCTAAACAGCAGTATGATCCCGACACTGATATCGAGGGTGGCCAACGTGTTTAGGTTGGTTTTAGAGCAGACCTGGGCATCTTACAGCTCGCGGGCCACATCCGGCCCTTTGTGCGTCCCTGTCCGGCCCGCGTGAGGCCAATCATAAATTACAAAATAAATTTAAAAAAAACATCTATGTGGTGCGTGCAATACAACTGCGCTGCTTTTATTTTGAAAAGTGTTATTTATGGACGTATGTGCGCGCGTAACCTGTGAGTGAAGGTGCACAGCGACAAGTGATGCTCGGTTACCCCCAAGATGTCCGCCCACGCTAAAAAAAAACCCACGCTAAAAAAAGAAAAGTTGATAACGAATGCCGTGTTTTCAACAAGACATGGACTGCCAAGTATTTCTTTACAGAAATTAAAGGTAAAGCCGTGTGCTTAATTTGTGGTACACAGGTCGCTGTGTTTAAAGATTATAATTTGAATCGCCACTACACGACCAAGCACGAGGATAAATACCGGAATCTGTCTGATGAAGAGCGCGCAAGGGAGGCTGATGCGTTGATGGAAAAACTGCAAACCCAACAAGGACTTTTTACCAAACTTCACACCCCCAGAGATGCAGCCGTCAGGACAAGTTTTGTAATTTCTCACAAAATCGCCAGAAAAAGTAAGGCGTTTTCTGACGGAGAGTTTATTAAGGAGTGCTTATTGGACTCTGTTGCGCTGATATGCCCGGAGAAAAAGGGCGCGTTTGAGAACGTGTCACTCTCTCGACGCACTGTAACGAGGAGGGTTGAGGCCATCGCTGGAAACTTGGAGCTTCAGCTGAAGAACAGAGCGGCCAACTTTGACTGTTTTTCTCTGGCTTTGGATGAGAGCTGTGATGTACGTGACACCACCCAGCTGCTCATCTTCTTACGTGGGATAACTGCAGACTTTCAAATCACGGAGGAGCTGGCAGCCATGCAGTCAATTAAAGGGACAACCACAGGTAATGACTTGTTCACAGAGGTAAATGCGTGTTTGGACATGTTAGGACTGAAATGGGGCAAGCTGGCAGGTGTGACAACAGATGGTTGTCCAAATCTGACCGGGAAAAATGTTGGACTTTTAAAGAGGATGCAGGATAAAGTGACAGAAATTAACCCTGTGCAGAAATTGACATTTTTGCATTGTATTATACATCAGGAAGTGTTGTGTAAGACAGTGTTAAAAATGAACCATGTTGTTGATGCTGTAACTAAAACAGTTAACTTTATCAGAGAGAGAGCGTTAAATCATCGGCAATTTGTTGCACTTTTAAAGGAAAATGAGAGTGAACATGGTGACATAAGCTACCACTGCAACGTCAGGTGGCTCAGCCTGGGCAAAGTACTGAAAAGTGTCTGGGACCTGAGAGAACAGATTCAGTATGTCTGTGGGAAGAAAGGACATGACATCCCAGAACTTTCAGATGAAGACTGGGTGGCAGACCTCGGATTCGCTGTGGATGTGACTGCACTCATGAACGAACTGAATGTCAAACTGCAGTGCAAGGGCCTTTTTGTGCATGAGATGTACAGTGCAGTGACGGCTTTCATGAGAAAGTTGCAGCTTCTCTCAAGCCAAGTGAAGGACAACATTCTGACCCACTTGCCAACACTAAAGGAAGCCACAAGATCAGCCGATCACCTCCACAAGTACTCAAGCAAGTTAGAAGCATTGCATGGAGAGTTTTCGAGGCGATTTCAAGATTTCAAAACTCTTGAGAGTGAAATGCACATGGTTTCTTCTCCCTTCAACTGCAGTGTGGACAATGCACCAAGCGATGTTCAGATGGAGCTCATTGACCTGCAGTCTGACCTACTTCTGGCAGAGCACTTCAGGTCAGTCTCACTGCTGGACTTTTACTCCTCCCTCAAAGAGGAGAACTTTCCACACCTGAGGAGGCATGCTCAGAGGATTCTAGTCCTCTTTGGATCCACCTACGTTTGTGAACAGACATTCTCAGTAATGAAGTTCAACAAATCCAAACACAGATCCTCTATCACTGATGATCACCTCTCAGCTGTCCTTCGCATAGCCACCTCAGACATTCAGCCAGATTTCAATGCCCTTGTTCAAGCCCAGAACAGACTGGATTATTCGCACTGAAGAGGTAAAATGAGGTGGAAAACATAACAAGTTATTGTTTGTTGTATTGCAGTATTTCTATAAACTTGTTAAGTTGTTTGTTGTTTTTCCTTGTTTGTGGAACAAAGTTAAAGTGTGAACAAGTTAAAAATAAATTGCAGTGATTCAATGATTGTTTTTGTTTTCTTATTTTAATTTCACATAGCCTAATATAAATATTTAAGGATTAAGAGCTTAAATAAACCATCAAAAGCAATCTGCTTTTGTATAAAGTTAAGTTAGGTTAAATGAAATTGTTATTATTATTTATCCTACAGTATATCAAAAATAATATTGAGCAGAATTTAATTGAAATATTGTCGATGTGGCCCTCGAGCAGTGCTCGGGTTGCTAATGCGGCCCCCGGTAAAAATGAATTGCCCACCCCTGTTTTAGAGCATAAAATCCACCAAAAAAACAAAACAAAAAAAAAACAACAAAAAAAAAACAGCAAAACAAAACATCAGTTTGGTCGGAGATTAGAAGCGGCGACATACACGCCAGCGTCTTCTCAACGCCGGAAGTCGAGTGAGCAGGTTACAGGGCCGTGCAGAGGCTCCACTAACATGTTACTAATTACAAACAGCGACGTAATGTTACCGGTATCACATATTATTCAGCCCACTTAAACGGAGCATACGTTTAATTTCAGCATGTACTGCCAGATAGATAGATAGACAGCTTTAATGAATGAGCTGCAATAAACTACATTTTAGCATTTAAAGCCATTATTTTGGTGAAAGTAACTCAAAGTAACGCAAACGTAGTGTAACACATTACAGTTCAGAGACAGTAATAATGTAATGTAACTTATTACTTTAAAAAGACTAATAAGTAATATGTACTGTATTACATTTTTGAAGTAACTTGCCATCACTGGTCAGGTCATTGTCCATCTGCACTGTGAAGTGCACAATGAGTTCTGAAGCATTTGGATGAATATGAGCAGATAATATTGCCCGAAACAATAAATATGTACTTTAATGCAGACTTTCTGCTTTATTTTGAGGGTATTTACATCCAGATCAGGTGAATGGTGTAGGAATAACAACACATTTTATCCAGGGTATCCCCTTTTTAAGGGACCAAAAGCAATTGGACAATTGGCTGCTCGGCTGTTGCATGGCCTGGTGTGTTATTTCCTCATTAGTTATTTTACAAGGAGCAGAAAAAAGAATTAATTTCAAGTGTGTTATTTGAATTTGTTGCTGTCAACTATCAATATGAAGTCCAAAGAGTTGTCACTATCAGTGAAGCAAGCCATCATTAGGCTGAAACATTAAAAAAAAACATCAGAGACATAGCAAAAACATTAGGTGTGACCAAATGTAACATTCGGTACATTCTTGAAAAGAAAGAGAGCACTGTTGAGCTCAGCAACACCAAAAGACCTGAAAGACCATAGAAGAACACTGTGGTGGATGACAGAATAGTTCTTCCCCTGGTGAAGAAAAAGCCCTACACAACAGTTTGCCAGACAATCTCTTTGAGGTGGGTGTATCTGTGTCAAAGTCAAAAATTAAGAGAAGACCTCACCAGAGTAAATCGGAATGTTCTCCACATGATGACCTTAGTGATCCTCAAAAGCAGGAAGGCCAGATTAGACTTGCTAAAACCATCTATAAGAGCCTGTACAGATCTGGAAAACATCCTATGGACAGATGAGACAAAGATCAACTTGTACCAGAATGATAGGAAGAGAAGAACATAGAGGGGAAGGAACTGCTCATGATCCAAAGTGTACTCCTCATCAGTGAAGCATGGTGGTGGTAGTGTTAAGGCGTGGGCATGTTTGGCTGCCAATGAAATTGCCTCCCTTATATTTAATGATGATGTGACTGCTGACAAACACAGCAGGATGAACGCTGAAGTGTTTCAGGCAATATTATGTGCTCATATTCATCCAAATGCTCCAGAACTCATTGGGCAGCATTTCACAGTGCAGATGGACAATGACCTGAAGCATACTGCAAAGGCAGCCAAAGAGGAATTTCTGCAATGGCCAAGTCAATCACCTGACATGAATCCAATTGAGCATGCACTTCACTTGCTGCAAACAAAACTGAAGGGAAACTGCCAAAAGAACAAGCAGGAACTGACTGGGGGTTTAAACTGACAGCCGCAGTAGTGGCCTTGCAGAGCATCAGCAGGGACGAAACCCAGCGTCTCGTGATGTCTATGGGTTCAACACTTCAGGCATTTACTGGAAAAGATTTGCAACCAAATATTAAAAGTGACAATTTTGTCCAATTACTTTTGATCCCTTAAAAAGGGGATACCACGTATAAAATGTTTTGTAATTCCTACACCATTTATCTGATTTGGATGTAAATACCCTCTTAATAAAGCTGAGAGTCTGCACTTAAAGTACATATACAAGTCCATTGTAGAGGTGTACAGAGCCAAAATAAGGACAATTGTGTCAATGTCCAAATATTTATGGACCTGACTGTAAATTTACATTTGTGGAATTTTTGAAGAAATTCACTCAAGATGATCTGAGATATTGTGTTCAGGAGATTGGGACGGACAGACTTATGAACACAAAGCCTCCTGCCACAGCTGTTTCTCGGGTGGATCAGAATCTGGTGGAAGTTGGTGGGTTGTTTCCTCACTGAGAAGCTGAGTTTTTTAAATCAATATATTTGCATTTTTCCGATCTGATACAATGCTTATGTTATAAACTTATAATTAAATATTTGAAGTACAGTGAACTACAGAGACCTGGTATATTAATCACCAAAATTGTACCGCGTGCAATCATATAAAATATATATTGTTGGATAGTTTCAGGTGTCAGTTTAATTCCCCACTATTTTGTGGCTTGTCAAAAGTGTGTACTGAGTATGGTGGGTGTGACAAAAGATAATATATTATTAAACAACTTAAATCATGCATTATAATAGCAATCATAGCCGTTTTTGTTTTTTAAAGCTTTCTGGGAAGCAAACATACTGACCAACAGGTAGGATATGTAAACTGATCATGCAAGTTTCATAAAAGTAAGAATGAAAATGCAAATCACTACTCATGATTACATTGAAAAGGAACAAGCTCATAAAACCTGATCATTTAAGCGTAAATACACGTTGTATTGACTGGGCCGACCAGCTGTTTCCACCTGAGCGGTCTCTCAGCGTCAGCATCAAATTTGAACTCTTTGAGTTTTCAGCAGTTTTACAGTAGTGTGTAGTGCTCTCTGGGGGATCCTTGTGTTCAGCACTCAGCTAGACTTGATAATGTTAGCTTAGCATGACAACTTGAAGCAGGGCTAAGTTGTCCAAAGTGAAACACACCCCCACTAACAAGACTAAATGAACTTACTAACATTTTGTATTTGGTATGTTTCATCTGCACAGATATGTCATACATCTTTCCTAAATGAGGAAGCACTGAGGACATGTTAGCATTGGCAGCAAATTTGAACACTCCAGAGTTCAGTGTGAGACATGCACACTCAACTCACAAACACTCTCCTGACGCACACTCACCTCACACACACTCCCCTGACACACACTCACTTTTATTGTCCCAGATCAGCAGCATGATATTCATACAGCAGTGAACCGAACCCCCCGCCCCCCAAAAAGTCCCCATGCCAGGCACTGAACTTCAGGCTGCTCCAGTGGCAAGCTATTGGAGGGGTGGAGGGGGGTGGAGGTGTATAAGGGGCAGATGTTTGATTCAGCGTGTGTGTGTGTGTGTGTGTGTGTGTGTGTGTGTGTGTGTGTGTGTGTGTGTGTGTGTGTGTGTGTGAGTGTGAGTGTGTGGGAAATGATGTTTTGCTCTGTCTCAAATCTCAGAGGAACGTTCACTACTCCCCCCCCCCCCCCCCCCTCTGTGCCCCTGTTGCTGCTGGCATCACCCGCGTTACCCGCGGTGACAAAGGCTCTATTTGCACCCTAGGGTTAAGGGTGGTGTGTGTGTGTGTGTGTGTCGGGGGGGGTGAAGAGTAAGGGGGGGGGAGGCTTCATGTGTGTGTGTACACATGAACACACAATGCACAGTGCACAAACTAAAAACAAACAGCGGGATGGAAGAGGTTTATACCCTGGAGACACACACACACACACACACACACACACACACACACACTCTTTTACTATCCTTTAACAATCTATCATCAGTATTTTTGCCTCTTCCGTAATAACGCTCAGTGAGTTAAGTGCAGTATTAGCTTTATTTCCCTAACATGCAAAATATTCATTGACACCATTTAATTTGAGTGTAACATAAATGCTTATTATGCCTCTGAATCACAACTAAATTAAAGCAAGCTAATTACGGTTAACAGGGGAAAAAAGTCAGCTGCATAATTATAATTTTAGGGAGACCCATATTACAAATCACCTACTCCTACAACTTGTTTTCCCTTAACACACACACACACACACACACACACACACACACACACACACACACACTCAGGTTTTTCTTCACAATTGTTAATAGCAGAGAAAGAAATATGCGCTCCTGAGTGAGTGTGTGTGCATGTGTGTGTGTGCACCTTTTTCATACCAGTGGAGGGCAGAATTACATCTCAAAAATTAGAAGCAGTGAGTGTTGATTAGAATGCAGGAGGAAGAGGAGGAGGAGGAGGAGGAGGAGGAGGAGGAGGAGGAGGAGGAGGAGGAGGAGGTGAAGAAAACATCTGAATCTGATGGTTTCTTTTCCTCCTCTTTAACATCTTTTGTTTCTTTACTGGGGAGAGCCGCTGATGACAGACAGACAGAAACACTCAAAGCGAGCGCACGTGAGTTCAAATGTTTTGACCGTTTTTTATTTTGCAGACTTACCTGTACACGTGTGTGTGTAAGACATTTCGTGAGGGATTTTTAGCCAAAATTGTGTTAACACTGCTTGGAATAAAATGCCTGCAAAGAGATTCTGCAATTACTTATTTACTGGACACAAAGTTAATCATTCAAACTATGGATGATAAAATATGGGGATCAACATTTAAAATACAGAATATGTGACATTTCTTAAAGTTTAAGGAAATTAAACAAAATAATTGTAATCATCTAGCTAACTTTTCATTTCGACTTTAATACTATTATAACGCTTGGTGAAAAAATAAATCCTAAAGTCTTATTTACTTTTCCTATTCATTACTTAGTGAAATTGGAATTTTTTTTGCAATTTACCTATGAAACATCAATCAGTTTAAATGTAATTGTATTTAAATTACACATTTAACATTTCATTTGTATGGTTTGTGATTTGGCAGCTTCCATATGTTGTTTTTACAAACTGACAGTTCATGAGTCCAAGTTCTCCTATTGCCATGTATTTAAACTGTATTGATTTATAAAGAAAATTATTAAGGAATTCTTTTATTAGCAGGTTGATGCTTATATAACGGACGTCATATGTAAAACAAAGAGGAGTAGGATGCAGCCTGCAGGTACAGACCTGAGTAATGGACAGCAGAGCATGTTGAGATGTGCATTAGCATTAGCTTGGGGTGCGAGTAAATGAGAGGCTATGGAACACATTAGAAATAAGGTCATGCCTCACGCAGGATCTCCGGTGTGCAGCCTAATGGTGAATGTGTGATTATCTTAATCCCACAGCTCCGCTCCCTGATGTGGGGGGGGGGAGATTCAGATGGTGATACGCTGCCACAGCGAGAAACCGTGTAACAAAAAATACATCCACACACAGACTACTGCAGGAAGGTTTTCATTTCAGACTACTGCAGATGAATGAGGTAAATGTACTGTGAGTAAAGGATGGGATGTTGTTTTAAAATCTTTGTGTTAAAATAACCATATTTATCCTTGTATCACTACAGTCACTACCCTAAAACCTACTTTAGCGCTAAGCGTAGATTTCAGATTTCACTTCTAAACACTGACAGTAGATGGTCCCAGTCAGAGGCTTTCTCTCCTCCTCGCGCCAAACAGACTATCAGGCTGAACAGAGATGTACCAAACATTGAGATTTCAGTCCCTAAATTGTCTCTTCCCCCCCTTCCGCTCAGTCTCTTCCACTTTAAGGTGAAGCTTTTTGGCTATTCAATCTGCATTGATGACATCACCAGCACCGCAAGGGAGCCTCTCCTCTTTCTTCTGATTGGATAATCTGCAAGCAAATAGCAGAGAAACGCTCGGTGGCATGGTAATAAATAGAATATGCCAATCAAATTAAGAGTGGCATGTCAGTTTGGACAGTGAGAAGAGTGATCCGCTGTAGGTGCAGAGCAGCGGCCGGCCAGTCCTCATTCCAGAGGTCAGCGGCTCATTCAGAGACACGTTCAGATGGCCCGTGTGCAGGGGGCTGTGAAAGGAGCTGTGAATATTCAAGAGAGCTGCTCCGTTTGGTGTTCAGGGATAAATATACACCACTTTCTCTTTTCTGAAACATTTTTAAAACACATTTTCTTTTTGCTGAAAAATCTTATCCATCATTTATATTGTTACTTTCCCAAACTGGGCCCCCAGACCCCTAGGGTTTGCTAAAAAACCTGAGGGTCAAAATATTATTAAGAGAAATACTCTCACATAGCCAACAATCACAAATGACACATTTTCCTTTGCGTTAAAGGACATATTCTATCCTTCCATGCATCATTCGTCAGGATTATTTTCCTGAATGTTTGTGAATAACTTAAATCAGGTATCTAAAAACACTTGTAATAAAACAATCCGAGAATACTACAGTATGTCAATGCAAATATTTCTCAATTTATTTGATGCATCTGTCCAATAACCTTTTATGCAATCACACCACCTTTCCCTTCAGTCTCTGCAGCAAAAAAGCATTTGAGCTGTTTGTATGCTTTTACATTTTAGGTTGGACAGTCGGAATACTTTCAATGTCACGTACAGTATGTGATTCAGGTGAATGACATTCATTATTTATTTTATTTATTAGACAAGTTGAATGACTACTCAGTGTCAGCACTGAGCTATTTGAGACACATTGAAAAGAGTTTCCATAGTGACATTATATTTGGATATTGAACATCAACATCTCCCACCAGAAAGAGGCTGTGGCTCACATCTCAAAACACCTGAGGAAATGAACTCTTCAGACATTAATAAAAAAAACATCCTTTAAAGGCAACAAAAAGAAAATGCTGTCAGGTTGAATATTGTATTTTGAGATCACCCTGGTTAACAGCTGTGATCCTGAGCGTGATCCAGTGTTATTGAGGTGCAGTTTTAGAGTTTAGCCGCAGGCCTGAAATTAGTATCCTCTCCTCAGCGATAAAGACAAACTGCACCTCTTCACTTTCATCCCTGCAGCAATTAGTTAATGTGATCAGTCTGCTCAGAGAGGAGGGATGCCTGGTCCGTTTACTGGACACAAGTTAACCCTTCCGTGGACATTGCTTCCTGCATATCAGAAGCTAGCTGCTAATGAGGGAACAGAGAAGACTGCATTCAGCAGCGAGTCAGAGCGGCCTCCTGTGCACCTGCCAGGCACTGTGTTCTGCTCTTATCTGTCACTGGTGAATGGATGACACCACGGAGGCTTATTTATATGAATATGACAGCATTTCTAAAGACAATGCCATCTGTCAAACAGTAATTGAAGAACTGCCTTCTCAAATAAGAAGAGAATCCCTCCTAAATCCTTTGAAGCGCTTCTTTATGAACCCAGCAGCCAAACAAACACTGATTTTAGATTTTTATGACATCAGCAAAATGAAGTTGATTATTTAAAATAGAGGAGCTTTTTCATTTTCGGTGCTTCTGCCGAGACGTTGATGGCGGCGAAGAGATGATACATGGTGCATCTCTTCGAACGTGATCCTCGCCGGGGACGTATGATGACTAATCTCCAGACTCTGCATGCCACTGGCTCATTAGAAATGCGTTAAGCTCACCGGTTGAGTTTACTCCTTCAAAGGCAGGGGAGGAGGTTGTGTTGTTGCTCCGAGGAACGTGAAAAATAGCAGGAGTGACAGATGAGTTGTGGAATGTGGATGGAAGGAGACAGGCAGCAAAATGGAAAGGGAGGATCTGTAGTCCGGCTATTTTAATGGCGAACAGAGAAATGATTTTTCAGACTGACACTTCAAGTTGGTTTGTTAATTTATCTGAGCTGCTCAGACAAGCATACATGAATAGAAACGTTCGTATGACACTGGAGCGAGAGAGGAATAGCTACTCCTCCATTCTGACTGCTGGGGGCTACGGACCTACAACACACACCTGCAGATCTAAAACTAAATCATTAGAAAGTCCTACTTTAATTAAAGACAATCATATACAGTATATAGCATCTGCTCCATATATCTTTTTTTTCCTTCATAACAAAGCATTCACCTTCATTGTATTACTCACAGTGACACAGACTTACAAAAAGAAGCTAAAACCACAAAATAAAAAGAGCCGAAGACCGTGAACTACATGCTTCGTTAGCTTGTTCATTAGCATTTTGAGCTAACGAACAAGCTAACGAAGCTCATCTTCAAGCATATCCTGCTCCTTGTTTCCTTTTTTCAGTAAAAAAAACCCCATCATTTTATAATTTTGTCTATTCAGCTACCAGCAGAGGACTGATAAATGTACTGTACTTAAGATACTTAGTACAGTTTAAGGTACATGTACTTTACTTGAGTATTTCACTTATTTGCTACTTTGTACTTCTACTCCACTACAGTTCAGAGGTAAATGGCTACTTTTACTACATTCATTTAATACCTTTAGTTTCTTTACAGATCTGGATTAACAATGTGAAATATAAAATCAGACTTTAGTTCACCTGGAGTAAATCCAGCAGCTACCCAGCAGTATACAAAGCCATTCAAACTAGCTGCACCTTTACCAGCTCTGAGAACACTTTAATGATCAATCATTATAAAACATATCAGAGATATTATTCTGAAATGGACCAATCAAACAATGACTACTTTTACTGTCGCTACTTTAAGTACATTTAGATGAGAGTACTTTCTACTTTACTGGAGGAACATTTAGAATGCAGGACTTTTACTGTGACAGAGTATTCCTACACTCTGGTACTTCTATTTTCCAAAGTACAAGATCTGAGTACTTCTACTTTTACTCAAGTACAAGATCTGAGTACTTCTACTTTTACTCAAGTACAACATCTGAGTACTTCTCCCACTTCTACCAGTACATGGTACCTAGGCCCATTTTTGGAAACCTCTGTTCTTCATTCCAATCATTAAATACAGCAACAAGATAAATGACACGATGTCTGCCTGTGAGAAGTGACACGTTTTGTGTCTTCAGATGGACCCCTAGGTGAAACAAGACACACTGAACCCAGACCAGTACAGCAGCCAAATGTACACTGCAGCACATTCTACACACTTTTCCAGCTTGAGCTTGAGCAGAGTGAATCCAAGCGGCTGATGACACTCGGTGCCGAGCTTAAAGGAGCCGGCAGCTTCAAACAATAAGAAGACAAGAGAAGGCGGGGAGACACGACAGTGTGCGGCGTGTGAACCCGGGTTCTGCCGACCTTTCATCCACGGCAGCCGATTCAGCGGGGATGACTGCTTTCATAAGTGACACCTTGTGCTATCATAGCGGGGGCTGCGGTACTTTGAGCGCCTCTTATCTGAAGAGAGAGATAGGAAGAGGTGGGGAAGGTATAGCAGAGTTGGACCCACGACGTGGCAAAACTTCCTTCTTTGTTTACGGGGAGGTAATTGGGACACTAAGCCGCCAGGCATAGCCACCCGAGCTCCCCCCTCCTCTCTCTGTGGCAGATGTGACACGTCATGGCCGCCCCCCCCCCCCCCCCCGTGGCTTCCTCTCTCATGATTTCCTGTTTCCTGTGCTGCTCCCTGCCTCGCCCACCCACCGGTGCCCGTGGCCTGGCAGCGGAGGGGGGGTGGGTGAAGCGAGCAGGATGAGGCTGACAGGAAGGATGGCAAGCTGCCCCCACCCCCACCTTTATCCCCTCCTCTTCCTCACCTCAGCTGCAGACAGACAGAGAAGTGGTGCACATTTCCTTCCTTCACTTTCTCTGAGTGTCTCTGTCTGCAACTTTACTCCACATCTCAACTGGTGCCAGATGATGCGAAAATCTGAAAGAACCAAAAAAAAACAATGTTTTATTTCTAACTTTAACTTTATTAAATTCAGAAACGACTGCAGTAGAAAAACAGTCCCAAAACTTCCATTAGGGGGAATTGCTTAAGTTGCTGTTTATGATAAGTATCGATTTTCATTAAGATGAATTAATTAAGCATTTAATATGCCCAATAAAAACAAAGGTAGCAGCAGCTGGGGCTGTTTTGGGTTGACATTAATCATACTGTAGCTACCTATGGAAGAATGCTTTAACACTTTATTTTCCACAATGTAATTATCTTACATCTGAATCCTCGTCCCATTTAAATCACTTAGAAGGAAACTTCCTGCTCATCTTATCCAGCTGTGTGACGCTCCAGAGGGAGATGTGATGAAACTATGGCGCAGAAAGTCACAAACAGAAATATGAAAACACACAGAAGAGTCCACTCGAATGCTCTGTCAGTATATGTGTGTGTGGTGTGTGTGTCTGTGTGGGGGTGGTGGGTTGTTGACTTGCTCCACCCAATTAACATTGCTGTAAACAAGGCCAACAAAGGCCAGATTTCAATAAGAGTGTGTGTGAGTCACGGAAGTCATCAATTATTCCGAGCGTCTCCTTATTCAACATCACACACACACACACACACACACACACACACACACACACACACACACACACACACACACACACACACTGGTAATCCCAGCAGCCTTACATTATTTATCTTGTGTGGGCTTTCCTTAAAATAAATGTCTTTGTCTTCAGATGATGCCTTCACTTATCATATGTGAATAATGAGAGGATTAAATAAAGCTGGAGCAAACTTCAAAAGCAAAGGAACAGAAAGAAGGAAAGAGAACAAGAGAATAGTTTTCATGTTATCAAACCAAAAAATATTTTAGAATTATTTGGGAAGAACATCATTCCATAATTTAACAACGGGAAATATAATCTTTACAGCGTCTTTAAGGTAATTTAAATGTGTAAAAAAATCATGAAGAAAAACAGGAAGCACAGCCCTCACACACACTCTCTCTCTCTCTCTCTCTCTCTCTCTCTCTCTCTCTCTCTCTCTCTCTCGCTCTCTCTCGCTCTCTCGCTCTCTCTCTCTCTCTCTCTCTCTCTCTCTCTCTCACACACACACACACACACACACACACACACACACACACAGCTTTATGGCTCTCTTCTTCAGTTATGTCTGCAGCTGATTGATTTAATTAGTTTAACACACACTAATTAATGCCAAATATTAACAGCTCTAAATATATCTCAACACATCTTGAGAGCACAATTATTTTGCAGCCCCCTAAAATAAATACCACATAATACCAGCGTGCTAAATAAGAAAAGCACAATGTTCCTTCATATAGTTGAAAACACATTAAATATTAATCATTTATAGCAACACTTCTGAGGAAAATACAATACTTACAGTGCATGTAATGGCGGCAGATTTGAGTATATGGATATTTATATTTTATTGGTCCAATTCCACAAATAAAAATCCAAACTGATCACAGCAGAAGGAACAGAATATAGATTATAAAATCTGAATAAGAATTTGATTTAACTCACTTATATGATGAGTAATTGATTAAATACTCTGGAACATTCCTGCCCTCTTTTCTTTATGTTCTCTGTATGCAGCAGTGGGATCTATATCATGTTTAGGGAATGTATTCGACCCAGTATTCCCCCTTCTGTAGTTCGGATGTAGAACATGGTGTCAGTTTTTCTCTCTCATGTTTGCAGCAGGTCAGTTGCCGTGCACACTCCCCTCAGAACACCGCCTCACATCCAGCTCTCACCCTTCCTCACTTCTTATTTTTTCCTTCTTCTTGTATTTTATGTTGCATAGCATCTCCCTAATTGATGCTATCTTCCCAAATCACCAGGGTGCTATAAGCGTGCACAGTCAATTGTTAATGCAAAAATAAAAAAAAGTATCAAACAGCCGCGATCTTTGTCTGAGGCAAAATGAAATCCAATTCAGCAGAGAGCGTGGAATCAGGAGCGCTGTCTGTCACACAGCTTTGTGGGGATTTTTTTTTTTTCAAAGTAAAACACAAATAAGAGAACATGCACTTAGGAACTTAACCTCCTTTCCTGACTCCCCCCCAACCTTGCCCAAAAAAATCAGAGAGAATTCATCCGTCCGCGCTGTGTGAGGATGAGCACTGTGGTTAAGGTTTTGCTGATTTTCATGTAATGACTGGCAGCCGTAACACCTGGCACTGTGAAATCTAGAAATTAGCACACTCCGGGGAAACAAATTGCTTTGTTGATGCAGAACGTTGTAGAGAGGGGAAAAAACAACATCAGTGCGACATGAGCATGTTTTATTCTTCATAACTTTTTTAGTCAAGCTGAAATAGCAAACACTTTATGTGTTCTATACGCAGGGAACTTTTGATGCTGACCAATATACTCACACTCCTCTTTGTTCCATAACGTGTGTTTGTCGAAATCTTACTAACAAGTGTTTATGAATCATACAAAGAAATGTAATTGTAATTTTAATTAGCATTTCTGGCCTGCTTAGACCCTGCAATCAATTTCCTCCTCGTGTTAATCTCTGTAGAATAATTGGACTGATCCTATTATATATTTTAGACGAGAATAATTTCTCTATTTCAGGAAACGTTCACTGCACGGGGGTGGGGGGTGGGTCGTTGACTTGAGGAACCATGTATCTGAAGAATATCTACTTTTCATAGAGAAATAAAATAACTACACATTTTCAGTTTAGTGGACATCATTGCAAATATTTTAAAATAATGACATTTTACAAAGAGTTACAAAACTATTTAATATATTTGTAATAATTGTTTCTGAAATTCTTCTTCTTATGTCCTTAAAGGTACCGTTGGTACTGTTTCTATGTTAATGTATAAATATTTCCAGGTTAAAATACTGGATTCACCAGAAGCTTTTTTATTCTAGATTTTACAGTCTGGCCAGGATGCTGCAAACATCACAACCCTCCGAAAAAACACAAATTAGGATTTTACATTGTACATTTGAAATATGAAAAAATATATAATATGATGCAATGTTGTAGATCAAACTACACAAAAAGATATGCTCAGATTTACAACAGCTACATTGCAACAATATATTCCTTAAAGTGTATTAATGCATTGATTAGAACTATTTATGTTTTCTTTGAATATATCTGTCAATATTACATACTTTTACCACTGCAGATGTGTTGCTTGTACACTAAATGATCAGGCTACAAACAGAAGAACTTGGTGTTGGATTGAGTCGAACAGAACCCTTCCTCACTGCTGGTCGTGTGTGAGCTGTCGCTCGTTCAGTGTCAGATGATGTCACTGACATGTCTGATGTCTATCCGCACCTTCCCCTAAAATCAGGAAAGAAAGATTCAGTTTGTACATTAACACATGTTTGACCCTCTCCTCTGTGGCGTCCGATGCAGGGGGGCGCTCCTCCACAAAGTCTCCCCTCAGAGCGGAGCGTCGGCGGCGGATAGAGATCTCTCCTCCGCTGAGGCTTCTTCTTATCCTGTCAATCAGCCACCGCCTCCCCGGCTCTGCGCGGGCTGAGCAGCTTGTCGGAGATGCAGGGTGATGATGAGAACTCTTCGCAGCTTAGCAGGGTTTCCTCCTCATCAAGCTCAGAACAAAGGGGGGCCCGGTCCGCTCGGCTGCTCTAAATACAGCCTGCAACATGCCCCAACCAACTGCTAACACTCTGCTCTTATATGCAGACGTGGAAATACGAGTGCACATACTGGAGTCAGAATATCAGAAGGGTGATGTTGGACTTCAGCAGACACAGGAAGGAGCCTCCACCTGAGAGGAAGAGGTGTGAAATACTTCAAGTCACATTTTTGAGTATCTAGTGTGTTTTGGCAGAAAAAGAGACACAATAAGTCATACTGAAAGAGGTCTCAAAATCTGAGTGCACTGTGATGAACACTATTGTTCCACAAAACACGTTGGAGCTCTCGCAATGGGAACAATTAACCAACTAACAAAGAAAAAACTGTTAAATCAAATGTTTACTCTGCTCACATTTCCAACAGGGTTCAGTGTGTTCAGTTTACTATACTGATTTTTGCAGAATGCAACGTACTGTTTCACAGGACAGAAACTGATTGGAGACAAAACATGCACCTGCAACTGAAGTTCTGACTCAGAGCCACTTCCTCTGTAACATTACAAGATGGCTGACTATGCCGGTGAGGAGATGCAACACGCTACAAACAATTTCGGAGTTTGGGAATCATTCCGAAACTTTTCAAATTGAGTTACTTTAAGCCGTTTTTGGCAGAAAAAAATCAATAAAAATGTCAACACGGTGGAGCCAGAAAGAGAAACAGAAACAGGGAGAACTCCGTGCAAACAATCCACCTGTGGAAAATCTATCTGAGGGGGCGGATGGTGTATTGGGACTCTCCGAAATATTAAAAGAAATCAGAGAATTCCGTATGGAAACTGCAGGGAACTTTGGAGCCTTAAAAAAGGAAATAAACGAATTACGAGAAGGCATCGGAGAACTGAAAACAAGGATGGATGTAACAGAATTAAGAATTGCGGAGAATGAGGACCTTGAAATCGATATGAGTAAAGTGCTAATCCACAGTCTGCGCCTACAGAAAAAACTGGAAGACAAATGTGAGGGTCTGGAAGGCCGTGCCCGGAGGTACAATCTAAGAATTTATTCAATGCCTGAAAAATGTGAAGGTAACAACATTGTTGATTTCGTGAAAACTTAATACGGGAGAAACTGGATGTTCACGATGAAATACAAATTGAAAGAGCACACCGGGCTATTGGGCCACACACTGGGCATACCGACCGACCCAGGTCAATAATAGTTTGTTTCCAAAACTACAGCTTGAGGCAAAGGGTGCTGTAGCTGCCTAGGCAAAGAAGGACATTCGCGTGAATGATCGCAGAATATATTTCGATGAAGACTTCACTACTAAAGTGTTTAAGGAGCGTGCTAAATACAGACAAGCAAGAAAACAACTTCAGGAAAGAAGGATCAAGTCACGCATCATGTTTCCTGCAAGACTTAGAGTATTTGAGAGAAATTGAAAAATCAAGATGTTTGACAACCCTCAAGCCGCGGCGGAGGGTCTACGTGAGTACGGCATCAACATGGAAATACCAGCTGGAGTGCCGGACCTGGAGTCCACGGTGCAGGCAGCAGGCTGGCAGACGCCCCGCTGTAGGAGCAGGACAACGCCAGCAGGTGAGCTGATGACAGGCATAAAGACATTACTGGATTCTTTAGATCGGCATGAAAGAGCAAAATACTGAAAAGGGTATGTGTGGATTACTAAAACAAAGACAAAGGCCCAGGGAGAGTGACTCCCTGCATGTATTTCATTGATTTTGAAACAAATGACTGATTCGCTGCGAACCTTTACAAGATTTGTCAACACGGAGCATAAAATGTATGATTTTGAATATGATATCGACCCGGAGAATCATGTGTTTAGTCAGATCAATGACACGTGTGAATATTATACTGATGATCAATTTAATGACAGTGTTGAACTGGATAATACATTTTCGTTAATGCATATCAATTGTAGAAGTCTCTATGCAAACTTCACTAAGATCAATGAATATTTGAATACATTTAAAAGTAAATTCAAACTGATAGCCTTATCTTAGACTTGGTTAAATCAAGAGAAAGGTATTGATTTTCATATTGAGGGTTATGAGTTACATTATATCAACAGAACCAACAAGAGGGGAGGGGGTGTGGCCCTTCATGTGGACAGTGACTTGAAATGTAAACCTGTTGAACATATGACAATAGTAATTGAAGATTTAAAGGAATGCCTTACTGTGGAAATTGAAATGGAAAGGAGGAGAAATATTGTTGTGACTTGTGTATACAGAACGCCAGGGTCAAAAGTTGAAACATTTAAAGACAGTTTGGAAGTATTAATGAACAGGCTAAATGAAAGTAACACATTTATAATCTGTGGTGATTTTAATATTGACCTCTTAAATGTATCTAAACATAAAACAACTTCAGACTTCATGGATGCATTATACAGTAGAGGGCTATACCCATTGATCACCAAGCCCAGCAGAATAACCTCCACTTGTTCAACATTAATTGACAATATCTTTATAAATGTCATGGAGAACACTGTTAAAAGTGGGCTGTTGATAAATGACATAAGTGACCATTTAATTGTGTTTGTAATCTATGATTGTGAAATAAAGACAAAGAAGGAGGAAAATTGCAATAGATATGTAAGAGTAAGAACTGATGAAACAATAAACAAGTTCAGGAATGACCTCTTAAAAGAAGAGTGGAAAGGAGTTTATGTAGAAGAGGTAAATGCTGCTTATGAGGCATTTCTAAAGATCTACCTTTCACTGTATGACAAACACTGTCCGGCAACGCTATGTAAACATAAAAAATCAAGTTTCAATAAAAAGCCTTGGATAACAAAGGGCTTGCAAAATGCATGAACAAAGAAACATAAACTTTATACAGACTTCCTTAAATTTAAAACAAAGACTGCTGAAAAACAATACAAGACTTATAAAAATAAGTTGATATGTATATTGAGACAAGCCAAAAAAGAGTATTATAATAAGAAGTTAAAAGAAAATACAAATGATATCAAAGGCACTTGGAAAATTCTAAACAATGTAATAGGAAATAAACCCGTGTGCACAGGTCTGCCCAGTTATTTCATTAACGATAATAATAAGGAAATAAAAAACATGAATGAAGTGGCAAATGAATTCAATTCTTTTTTTGTAAATGTTGGGCCTAATCTCGCAAATTCTATAAAAAAACATGAGGATAAGCAAACAGAGAGTGGCTGGAATGTGAAATAATAATAAGTGAGTAAAATGGAAATTAGATCAATTGTAGCAAAATCCCACAATAAGACATCAACTGATAGTGATGGGATCGACATGATTATAGTGAAACAGACTATTGACTGTATGACCAAACCACTAAGCTATATTTTCAATCTTTCTTTTAATACAGGTACTTTTCCAGACAGAATGAAAACTAGCGAAGGTTATTCCAATTTTTTTAATGGGAGATAAACACAGCTTTACTAACTACAGACCTGTGTCTTTACTTTCGTAATTTTCCAAAGTACTTGAAAAACTGTTTGTACAAAAATGAGATACATTTATTGAAAATAATAATTTGTTAAATGAGAGTCAGTATGGCTTTCGGGCAAACGGATCTACAGCTTTAGCATTAATGAAAATAACAGAAGAAATTACAATAGCAATAGAAAATCATAAATACACAATGGGCGTATTTATTGATTTAAAAAAAGCATTTGATATTATAGATCATACCATCTTACATACATATGGTGTGCGAGGAATAGTTCTAAACTGGTTAAGTAGCTCTTTAGATAACAGACAACAATGCGTAGAGTTTGCTGGTAAAACCTCTGAGAGTATGAACATTGAATGTGGAGTTCCACAGGGCTCGGTCTTGGGGCCTAAACTTTTTCTTTTGTTTATCAATGACATATGTGAGATATCAAAGATACTGCAGTTTGTGTTGTTTGCAGATGACACCAATTTCTTTAATTCAGGAGACGATTTAAAGGGTTTAGCAGAAAGCATTGTAAATGAAATGGCCAAACTTAAAATATGGTTTGATGAAAATAAGTTATCTTTATATTTGAACAAAACAAAGTTTATGGTTTTTGCTAATAAAAAAAAGGGTGAAAAAGTGTCACTGTCAATAGATGGAGTTTGTATTGAGAGAGTGTCTGAGTTTAGGTTCTTGGGTGTGACAATGGATGACAAATTGACATGGAAATCACATATACTGTAGCACATGTAAAAAAAAAGGTGTCAAAGAATATTTCTGTATTGAAGAAAGCAAAGTATGTGTTCGATTACAAGGAAATGAGAATTCTATACTGCTCAATGGTTTTGCCATATTTGAGCTATTGTGTGGAAGTGTGGGGCAACACGTACATGAGTAATATAAATCCATTGTTTGTGTTACAGAAAAGAGCACTAAGAATTATTCATGAAGTGGACTTCAGAGAACACACAAATAGTCTGTTTATCAAGTCAGGACTTTTGAAACTTAAGGATTTAGTTGAGTTCCAGACACTACTAGTTATATTCAGGGCAAAAAGCAAAGTATTAGCAGAACATTTACAAACATTGTTTGTTTTTAGTTTAGAGGATGAGGACCGAAGAAGGACATTTCATTTTAAGCATCAGTATGCACGGACTACTTTAAAGCAGATGTGTATTTCAGTGGTTGGAGTCAAACTGTGGAATTTCAAGAAGATGTATAACAAAAGAGTAACTAAACTTTATGAAGTGGCAGGTAATCTGTTTCCTTAGTTGATTGTGAATGAGTGTACATAAGTAAGTATTTGTTGTATGTAACTATAATTGACAGACCATCTATTTTGATTGTTTACTTATGTTTTGAGTAAGGGGCAGGCAAAATAAGATTTGTTCTTCTCCCTGCTCCTTTTCGCTCATGGAAGGTGTAAAGAGTTGTGTTTTGAATGTGAATTGATTTTCTTTTCTTTTTTTTCTTATGTTGTGCACCATCATGAGCGGAACAAATAAAAATGAAATGAAAAGTTCAGAAAGAGAAAGAAAATGTTTTCTACTGCTCTCAAATAGTTAGTGTTCTCCTTTCAAAGAACACAGGTCAAACCTTTTTTTTGAAGATGGCTTGCTTAGTCTGACTAAACTGTAGCTACAGCTGTGAACCCAGAGCCATGACTGTGAAGTTTGACCCCATCATTCAAATATCAAAATGAGGCCCCCCACCAACAATAAAATTCCATACAGGAATGTGAGTCAGTGCAGAGGTAGACCTGAGAAATATTGATCCTTTAGAGCAGAGCAGCTCTTCCATTGGACTGTGGAAGGTGTTTGTCCATCATAACCACAGTCAGTTGGTTTCATGTATGCTGTTTGTAATAATAGCATACTTGGATTCTAAGAATTACGTAATGTGTTGTGTACAGCGTATCCTTTTGACTCTTCTGTATCACACAAAAATACTCAACATGCAGAACAGTGACGGCATCCTATAAAGAACACGAGCTGGAAACACATCCAATGCCTCACCGACTCAGAGGGATCCCTGTGCAAAAAGGCAGTTAGTATTCCAGAATTCAACGATGCAGTTTAACATATCAATCCACTCACTCACTCACAATGAATGACAAGTCATGAGTCTACGGTACATATGTATATATAATATTTATTATGAATGCTTCATCATTTAATTCACAGAAGGCATACAGCAAGAAACAGCAGTAGTGGTGATTGTTGGACACACATGGACAATCAACTGTTTGCAAGATGAGTGAGAAGTGCATTTTTGTATTATTTTATTTTCATGAAAAAGCCACCAAATTTTGTTCAAGGCATGACACACCAGGGAGTTTTGCAGTTATTTGGCACATCGATATTTGTTTTTAAAGTTTTGGTTTTGTCACGATAATACAGAATGTGAAAAAGAGTATTCATTTTCTTCTAAAGATTATTTCTGAAATGCGCATTGCAAATGATCAAACAATCACGTTATGAAATATTCAAAACAAGCACCATAGGGTCGATCAGGATTATAAAATAACAGCAACCTTGACAAAGACATCACACACCACATCCACTTCTGTTCTTTCACAATAAAAGCCCTAGACCAGTGGTATCCAAACTTTTTTCACTAAGGGCCACATACAGACAAATAAATTAAGGGCTGGGCCCCTCACTAAAGGTTAGGTATATTGCCTCACAAGTTAAGTTAGCAAAGTCAATCAAATGTAGGTAAAATATGCTTGATACTTGAATAAGCTTTAAGAAGCACACGTTTCATTTGTGGGCCTTATTCAATTATACTTTTGGAATTTAATTAGGGCTGGTATAAAGTGGCCCCCGGGCCATGGTTTGGACACCCCTGCCCCATACATAAAGCTTACACAGAGTAACTGTTTACCAGACGCAACTCGAATTCCCTCAATAACACTATTACAGCAGAGCAGTGAGTCGGCAGGAGCCTGATGGTTGGGGTTCTCATGAATCTACTGTAGCTTATGCCGAAGTGTGCAGCTGTCACACAAAATGAGTAACGGCCTGTACTCTGGTCTGCTCTGAACCTGACAGAAAACATACAGGCAGGAGCTTAGTAACAAGATGTAATCATATCACTAATTCAAACTTCTATTTGTTCACTTCGCCATCAAGTTACAATCAACCCACTGTAACAGAATTACACTAAAGTCCGACAGGAAATGTTGGTGGTGTTGGCCAGTGTTGGGTGTAACGCGTTACAAAAGTAACAGAGTTACAGTAATGTTTTGTTTTTTTGTCACGAAGTATTCACTCTCTTTCTAGCCCTGGATTGGTCACCTGCTCCTGAGAAAAACAGCTGACCTTTTATCTGCCTATCAACTTTGTTGTCATTTTCCACAAAGTATTGAAAACTACTTCCTGCTGGAAACCACGTCAACGACATGGGGAGACAAACCAAAACAAGAAGCTAACAGAGGCTACAATGCTCCACAGAACTGTTGATTTTGATCTCAACCACAAATCAGAACTCACCTTTTAAAAACGGCTTTTTATCTGTAATTAATGTTTTGTTTTACATAATTTAAGTGTGTTTTAATTATGTTTTAATGAATTTTTGCTCTGTAAAGTCTGTTTGAGTTTTAGAAAAGCGCTCTATGAATACAATTATTATGATAATTATTCATTTTGATGTCTTTTACTTTCATGATAAGTATTTTAAGTTGTTGGAAGAGCCTGACCATCAATAACTTTGTGTAAATCTACGTTTTAGCTATTGTGCATATCACATAAAGTTCCTGTTTATCCACAATAAATGTTATCATGTGATGAGTTGTTAATGATGCTTACATAAACGTACTAAACACAGCAGCTTTAATATAACAGGGAAACAAAAGAGGCTTTTTCATATTCTTTATTTTTTCCCTTTCACATACAAACATTTTAACCCAACATACAAACAGTTTTCCTGTCACCACACCATGTCAAGTGAGAGGCGGAGAAAGAGCAGAGCAACAACAACATGTTGGAGTCCATCAGCTACTCCGTCTGAGCTGCTGCTAACGTGAGAGGGCAGAGCTAAACGCTGGACCCACTTTGGACATTACATCTGTTCAACTGTCAAAAACATTTACACACACACACACACACACACCTCCCTCTCCCCTGCAGCATCTTAATTGCTGCCTCTTCTAGTTTCAGGCCTGTCTGTTTCACCCTCGGGTGGGGGGTGGGGGGTCTGGGACAGGCTTCACCTCTTCCTCCTCTCTCTCCATCTCTGTGTTTTCCTATGTCTCTCTCTCTCTTTCCCTCACTCTCCAGGGCAGCATGTCACCTCTGCTCACGTCTGTCCGCCGAGCTCCAGAGGAAAGAGAGATCAAGTGTCGCACGCTAAACGGACATCTATGCTAATGTGGATACAAATATAAGTCTAAACAGCGCCGGGTACACACACACGTCACATTGAGTGTGTGGATCATCTCCATCAGGGCCGCACGCCGCAGGGCTCCTTTCCATCTACTCACATCCGTTTACAGGGAACACATAAACAGGTCGCTGGATGACTCCTGCTTCTGCTGTTGGTTCAGGAAGGTTTGGAGGATAATTAGATCACATCTGTACAAACTAACCCACTGCCACACACTGGATATGGACATTCTTACTCACTGTTTTTTTTCCTTTGGCTTTCAGGGTTTCTTTTTCAAAAGAACTACACTCTACACACTAATTCGGTTCAATATGCAACCATACTCTTTCAAGTCCTCACTGTACTGGTGTGACTATAGCTTCTGGTAGCTTAAGTTTATGGAGTTTAGGTAGATATGGATACAAAACTTATATTACTGAGTTGGTTGGCTGACTTTATAACTGCTATACTGGTTTTCAAACTTTTCCCAGCACACATTTGGACTTGTCATTATATAAAATGAATAGATGTTTGTTCTTTTCAGGTGTCCCAGTTATCCAGGACAGTGTTACAGAAAACACACTGGCCGGTCCCTGAAAATGGAAAAGGGAATGCAACCCTTATAATTATATAACCTGTGATGAACCTCCAAATGACTTTAAGGTTACGGCAGACCCACAGTCACTGTTCTAATCCTTCAAAATAATGCCCTGACTTCAGATGTGATCCATCAGATAGAAAAAAACGACGCTAACGTGGTTTCTCCCTATCAAGTTGCAAAACATAAACATCGGCGACTGCCATCGGTGATGCCACCTTATTTTACCGATGTGTCGATTCTGGTAAATAGGGATTACATCGGCCGATGCCGATGTCTCACTGATGTATTGGTGCATCCCTATTTATTATGAAGTTAACGGCCGAAGAATTGACAAGACATTTGCTGTAGCCACGAGTTGACACAGCGATTGCCCGACCAATTCTGAAGAACTCTACTGCAGTCAGTCTGTCAGCTTGTGCTCAGTCATAGACTGGCATCAACAAAGCGCCCAAGTTGCCCCTCCTTAAGGGAGATTACAGCAACCCCAAGGCCAAAGAACTACGCCATGGGCTCTAGCCAGAGGAAGCAGAAACTGATGAACTAGGTCAAAGGTTAAACACCTAAGCTAAATATTCCCTAACATTAACCATGTTGATTTTTTTTCTTTAAGTATGACACTTGATTCTTCTTAGATTAGGGACTTCAAGGTGTTAAGGAAACAGGAATGTCAGCCTTTGCAGACAATTTACATACACACAAACCTATAGAACACACTACAGGAGAGGGGACACAAAAAGTAGAATCTTTAAATTATAGTGTGACCTCAGTATTTCCAATACCCCGGCCTTTTCCAATATCTGTACCGCTTTAATGGTGCCATAATTCTACTACCCCACCAGTTTCATTGGAGGAATGTTGCTACTATTTTACTTTGCCATGTACACCTTATCTCTTCCAGTTTTAACCTCCTTACAAGAGTTTTAAAAATCCAGAAAGGAAGAAATAGCTGATACTCTTTTCAGCTGGAATAATAATGACTTTCTTTACAACCCCCCAAATCATTTCTCCTCTTCTTAAAAACATTTCTGCTGTTAATGCTTTGGCTTTACGTCTGTGGATACCTATCACGTGGTGAAGTCTGAATGTGTGTCGGTGACAGCAGACCTACGGACACACAGCTCACAGACAGACAAACAGACAGACAGACAGACAGACAGACAGTAACTATATCAGACAGACAGACAGACAGACATACAGACAGACAGACAGACAGATAGATAGATGAAGATTGGAGCGCTCCACATCCCGCATGACAACAAGCAGAAACACCATCTTTCATCTGCCTCGTAATCACACATTTCAGACGTTCAACACACGCTGCAGTATTCAGAGCCAGTCCCTTACCTCCCGATTGGGTTGGGAAGGGAGTGAAACAAAAGGGTAAATGATTACATTTAAAAATAATTAACAGATGGGCGCAGGCTGGGAAGAGGGGGAAAAATATGATTTTCTACAAATGATTGCATTCTCTCTCCCCTTTGGTGTGAAAAGTAGAATCAAGAACACTTTTAAATAATTTGTTCAATTTGTTCCACAGCCAACGAAATGCGGCTTGCTGGAAATTCAGATTCATTAAAACTTAATTAATATGCATCATTATGTAAATGAGGTTGCAGTTAATGAGTTCTTAAAAGAAGCCTTCCTTAATTAGTTCACTTTTAATGGCATCATCATTTATCTTTTTTCTTTGAAGCAGAATGACGGCACGGAAGTAGCCGCTCCCAAAAGTACTCAAAATGTAGCATTTTTTAATTACTCCTATTTTCTTAATTTTTATATGATTAAGAATGCATTTAGGATACTGAGTGAATGGGGGAAAATGTCCATTTGCTTGGTATTTTTGGAGTGAGATAAGGTGGACCTGCTGGATTCGTGTAAAATGACGGTACATTTTATCATATTTTTATTTAGTCCACTACTTCCTTTGACATTATGCAACATCTGGGCCTGTGCCGTATTTGTGACACAAACATATGGAAAGGCTCTGTCTCTTCCCGGCGACAGTGCGAGCTAACATCTTTCCCAGCAGTGAAGGTGAGGGCCGCGGCGGCGGGGCCCCACTCTGTTTCATGTTGTCAGGAGCACACCTCCACTCCTAATTGATAACCACTGGCATTTGATCTGAAGGCGTTCAACCACACAGTCTATCTTTGTGCCTCCAATAAGACGAACCATCTGTTGTTGCCCAGCCCGCCGTTCATTAAATCTAATTTCCTTCAGCAGAAATAAGGTTTTAATTGTACATCTTGCGCGCGGGGTTACTGTGTGCGGAGAGTAATGGCTTTCTTAGTGAGATGGGAGGGCTGCAGACTTAAAGGGGTATGCAGGAGAGATGGATGGAAGGACGATTGACTTAGATGGTAGGTATCTGTTTCACTCACCAAGGTATCTCTTCAGTGGGGAATGTGGCAGAGGATTGCAACGTGACGATATCCACTATAGCATGATTGTTGGCATCACAGTTGTCTTATTGGCAGGTGACAAAGACTTGGAAACATGAGAAGAGATTCACAACAGCATTGCACCGCTTTCAGTGACTCCTCATTCATCTGAAAGTTCTGCAGTAACAGGACTTCAGTGCTGAGAGCCTCGCAGAAGTGATGCATGCTGGGATACAGAGACTGACAACACCATGTCTTTTATTCTAGGGATATGTGAATAATCTCAAGTTACACAATGGGTTTTTTAAAGGTGGTTTTAGTTTTAGGCTCACTGTCTTTAACGTTGAACAATGAACCCCTAAATATTTTTTTTATCTGTATACAACTTTTGTAAAGTTTAGGATTTCATCAGCAAAAGATTTTAAAATAACAAAAAAATCAGAGGCAGAGATATTGATACTGTCGGAAACATGAGATCCTACCGCTCCCTCGATGCCCCTAGCAGATTTTTTACACATGCCGTCTTTGATCCGCAAAACCAGATCAAGACTCAGAGCACTCAGCTACCAAGCTCCCTCGCTCTGGAACCAACTTCCTGTTTTAATCAGAGAGGCAGAGTGTCCAAACTTTTTTTTTAACAAAGCCTTCAGTTAGAGCTGGCATTTTATGCTATTCATTTAAATAATTTGAATGTTTCATGTATTTTTATTGTCTTTTGCTGTTGTCTTATTTTATTTTTATTGTAATACATACTGTTAGGGAATATTTTGCTTAGGTGTTTAACCTTTGACCTAGTTCATCATTGTCTCCTTCCTCTGTCTGTATTGCCATGGCATAGTTTTTCCACCTTGCAGGTGCTGTTATCTTCATTAAGGAGGGGCAGCCTGGGTTTCCGAAGCCTTGTTGTTTCCACAGTGGGTACAAGCTCAAGCTGACCTAAGATTGGCTTTATTGTTTAGGGACAGCTAGCTCCAGTTTATCTGGACACAGATGCTCCGGTAAACACCTTATCTGTGACCTAGATGACAGTTTAAGTTAAACGTATTGTCTGAGCTTGTTTAGCCTGGCGTTTGAAGAATGTTGATTATCCTTTTGGAACTAGTTAAAACCTCTTCCTATTGTCGAGATGTTCAGAAGTGGTTTGGCAACTGCTGTGGCAACTCGTGTCTACAGAAAATGTCTTGTCAATTCTCCGGCCGTAACTCCAAATAAACCCAAAAGTGTTTTGCCATTAAGTTCCTGCTCTCCAAGTATTCATTTTTACAAGGTTCTTTAAAAAGATTTCAAATAAATAATAACCCTACTGCTGTTATATTAGATCTTAAATCACCAAGGATTTTTAACCCTTCAGTAAAGTAAGACTTCCTGTGAATTCTTCTCTCCGTGTCGTCCTCTATATGGAGTATTTTAGCAGCAGGAGCAGAGTTGTATGCTATGGATGGAAGGCAGTGTGTGTGTGTGTGTGTGTGTGTGTGTGTGTGTGTGTGTGTGTGTGTGTGTGTGTGTGCAGATGACACTGAGGCCATGTGTGATGTGATTCTGCCGCCCACCACACTCCTCAGTCTGCCAGCACCTTGAAAGAGCTCCAACAAAGAGATATAAATAAGACTTTAGCGACTCGTTTCTCTGGCCAACTTCTCCCTTCCACTTGTATTTTCTTTTTTAGAACATGCATTCTTTAAATCAACGCTAACTTAGCGGAGGGTGTTCTCATTCTTTGTGATAAAATAATTGTTTGTAGAGACCTTTGTCGACGGGTATAGCAAACTAGTTTAATTGCCATCTGTGCAAAAACTGTACCTGGCGTGTTAACCAATGAAAGAGCATTTAGTCAGCCCACAGGGAGAGGGAATAACATTTGTTTTGCTGAAACGCTTACAATTTCTTCACATTAGAAGAAAAGGGAAGTGACCAAATCCTGTGCAGCTTTAAATAAAACGCATCAGTCTGACCGGGTTGGGTTATCTGAAGGACTATTGTTCAAACTGGCACAATGAGCCTAACATTTGGAACTGTCAGTTGATGGCCTAGATTGGATCAACCTCTGAGATAAAGTTATCCTGCTCACCATATTACTCATTAGAGATTAGTCCCCTTTTATAAATATGTATAGACCACTGAAGAAAATCTTATAATAAAATAGGTTACTATTTCAGTTAACGGACGCTGTGGCACTGTAATGACATACACACCATCGCAGGTGTCCGAGGATCTGTTATCGTCAAACAATAGGGAATTCTCTGGACAAATAATATGGCTGCCATATTTCTTTTCTTCGAGTTGGATCATTCAACTTTCCACAGAAATGCTATTCCAGACTGTTTGCAAATCTTTTTTAATTGAGTTTCAAACTCTCTGAGTCTGGTTAACATTCTGGTATAGTTGGCGTCAGAACAAAAGGAGGATGGCACCTTCTCTGAACTAATACAAAGTAGATGCAAAACAAGGAAATGAAACATGTCTGTATTTCCTAAAAAGTCAGGAAGAAAGGCATCGCTCCACGTGTTGATATTCAAGACATTTAAGGATTAAAAAAGACATTGTAAAACATTCAATTATAGTGTTAAGTCAAAATCAACGTTATTGTCAATCTTTCAGTTTGTGTGTACAGACAGAGGGATCGAAATACTGTTTCCCACAACCCAGAGGAATAAAACAGTTGAAGTGAAATTAAAAAAAAGGAAATTGAAATATTTATAGAAATATGTATATACATACAACTTGTACACCCACACTTATATATATATATATATATACATAAATATATATATATATACATAAATATATATATATTTATGTATATATATTTATATATATATATATATATATACATAAATATATATATTCACACATTAAAAGGCATAAATAAAAGAACAACAGTCAATATAAATTACACAAAATAACTTTTACTTCAAAAGTATTAATTATATTAGATGATTAAAATGCACAGACAGCAGTAAACATGACCTCCGTTTGGAGAGTGGTGCATCTTCTATAACCTCCTCCATCAGCTCCATCACAGCGTTATAATACTCTGGTCAAAGAGCATTCATTATTCAGCCTGAGTATTTTTCATACTTTGAGTAAATGTAGCTGTTATATTTAAAGTATCGAGCTGAGCTTTGTGAAAATGTGGTATTGGTAATTTAACACAAGTATATTTTCTAAACATTTACTCAGTACTGACGTACTGATTACTAGACAGCACATTGAGGAGCTGCCTGTGCATTAGAGCCGGTACTCAGCGTACACATTAGTGTCACCATTACTGCTCTTCATATTGTCTGCTTGTGTGTGACTTACTGGCGCAGGCTTGTTGACCATTATACTGCACACAGATTACAGAGAAGTATTATTTAAAAATGTTGTTGAGTGACGGATTAAGGACGATATTTGCAATTTATTAGCAAAACTCTATATACTTTTGACTGTTTTTTATGATTTTGTGTGAATATCACCTTTGTCTGGTGCTATGGTGCATCATTTACATATATATATATATATATATATATATATGTATATCTTTAACAACTTATCACATATTGTCTCAGTTTTTTACTACACTACTGCTTACTCACAGAGACTTATTCATCTTCACTACTCTTGACACTGCTGGTGAAATTAAAGTACGTCTATCATTTCCATGTTGGTCCCACTTCAAGTCTTTACTTTCCTAAAGTATTCAATTTTTCTTTCTCACTACTTCTACTGCTCATTCTCTGAAACGTAAGCGTACATTTCTTTGCACCATTGTTAATGTGTCTGTGGTCATTCATATTAACAATATAAGACTTCAACATTTCGGAGCCATACTAAGCAGTAGACTGTACTTATCTCTGACAGCGTGAAGTCAACAGCTGCTGCTATTTCAAATGTTCATGTGCTGTGTTTTCAGGCAGAAAAGACAAAAAAAACAATAAGCCTACAAGCCCAGCCTTGTTTTCAAGACTTGCTCACACACACACACACACACACACACACACACACACACACACACACACACACACACACACACGCACACACACCTGTTCGGCAAGTTAGTTTGGGAATAGGTTAGAGCTCTGGAGATGGGAGGAGGACTCTGGGTCCTTCACGGATAAAGGCGGGCCGGTGCCACTGGAGGCTGCTTGAACCAATAGCAGCGTGACGCAAACAGCACACTTCCTGCGTGGCCCGTCCCAGAGGAGGACTGATCCCTGAGGCTCAGAACCATCCTCCTCCTCCCTGTGATGAGCTGGAGGCCTTTGTAGAAAAAGGGATGAGGGTGGCGTTGGCCTGGTACTTCTGACAGCGAGAGCCTACCTCGGGGGAGGTCAGAAGTCAGCGATTCAGATGAGACAAGCTGGCGATGCAGTGTAACTGAAAATGGAAAGCAGATGTTCGTTAATTAGGGGAAATGTGACTGACAAGACTTGAGCGTCGAGGTACATGAGCTCGCCCGCCATCCAGCAGCTGTTGTTACCCGCTTTCATTGTCAGTCTCGTACACGAGTCACAGCCCCCCCACCGAGCCCGGCCCAGACGCCCAGCAACCACAATTATCAAAATAGAATTAAGCTTGATTGAATCAAGCAGATTTTCTCCTACTTTTGCTGTTTTTGTCTGTGCGTTTTATGTGAATGAGCAGCTATACTCACACCACCTTCTGCTTCCTCCTCCCACATTTCCGCTCCTCTTCAATCCTCTAGTCTCCTGAAAGTGCTGCTAAAAACAGACCTACAATGATTTTCAAAAAAAGAATCCCATTCGGGGAAATCATTAATTTCCCTGGATCGCTTTTCTGTCTGATAAAAAGTACATTTGCACCTCCCGGAAAATTGCTCACATACAATTGCTGGCGAATAGGAAAGCTCATCAGCATGTTACTGCAGCCGGAGGGTTTGTACCAGTCTTCATATCAAAGAAGACCCTTAAAACCTTCAGACTGCAGGCAGGTCCACGGCCCCCGCTGTGGTGTCGGGGCTGAGAGTCTTCCAGTGGACAGGTGGAGTGGACTTCAGAGTTTGGCCCTCGAGGTGAAGGTTCACACTCCTTTCTGCTACCACCCTCATCAACAAGGCCCGGGACGCCCGCTGACACTGACCCTCAGCCACTCCATAGACACTATGCATTATATTAATTCACACTATGCAAACAATCAGTTTTTATTTATTTCATTTAAGTATCTGCACAACCCTCCAAACCGTTTTCACATTTGCACACAAGCTACCTCTCTCAATATCTGCACAGCTTTGCACCCATTTTATTGTATTATTCTGAGTATTTTGTAGTTATTTGGTATATGTCGTGTAAATAATTTTCTTTGGTTATAAAAGTTTTTTAAATTAGTGGTTGTTTTCTTACAATTGATCTTCTTTAACTGTGTTATGTAAGCACCATACGCACCAAACCTAATTCCATTCCATGACATTACATTACATGTCACTTGTGAGTCACTTCATCCAACGCGACACACATTCCATACTGTGGACAATCCCCACAGGAGCAGTTTGGGGTGAAGTGTCTCGCCTAGCGACACAACGTCATGCTGACTGCAGTGGGATTCGAACATACTCTCCTCTGATCCGAAGATCAGTGCACTATCCCACTGAGCCACAGCCTCGCATTTCCCAACTCCTCATGTTGTCCTTTAAGTTCACCTATTGGAGAGAAGGTTTTCACTGATCAGTGTATGGCCTCCAAATCCTTCTCATTTGTGAGTGTTTCATTGGAAAACACACACACACACACACACACACACACACACACACACACACACACACACACACACACACACACACACACAAACACACACCTCTGGTCAACAAAATAATCCTGTGAAATTGATGAATGGCTAGACATTAGGCCCATTCAAACAGCAGCTGCTAATTCACTTCACATGTGCATTATCAGATCATTTGTGTCAGACAGCCGATATGAATGACACAGATTATCTCAGATTTGGGGCCTCTGCTGGCAAACTAAGCGTCCTCCAGGCACCCAGGTTACACTCCTGATTGTTGTGAGTGTGTGCGTGCATGTGTCAAAAGATGCCATTATGTCTGCAGCCTGAGGGATGATGTTTCTGAAGAAGGACATGGAAGCCCCTTTGGACCTAGAGAGGAGAGGGGAGCCTGATGGGAATAACTGCGGGGCCCGTGCACTATTATTTATGCAAAGTGAGCTCGCAGGTGACGCAGCTCTCCCTCTGGGGGCCCTGTTGGAGGCCCTCAGCTCTCGGGGAACAGTGGCTGTGAACAGCTGTTGCATCTTTCCACATACAGCCCGATGGTCTCAACAGAACCAAATGGACCATGTTAAATCCTGCGCTGATCCATTTGATTTATTCTGTGTTTTCAGCCTGTCGGGTGACTGCTGGCATGCCCATCAACAGTGTGTTGCTCTCATCATAGCTAATATAATGTAGAACTCTTATATATTGTAAAGATGTTGTAGGGACAGGTAATCAAAGAAACAACGTTTCAAGGCCACTGAGTCTATAATTCCGACTGACTTCTTGAGGGTTTTATTTATGTAAATTCATTAGATCCTTTGGCGGTTCACTACCAGCTTAAACATGTTACATTTTATATATTAAATAAACACAAATACCTTTTTTGACTTTCCCTTCTGTCAGACTGGTGAAGCGTCATTCTGAACTCACAGACTTGCGCATTAAAAATAAAACGGCTTTACGGAATAAAAATTGTATCGTAACAATAACAAACATGAACCATGCCCATGCATCCAGAAACAAACAAACTATACAAAAACTGTATAATTATAACTAATGATGAAATAAATTCAAAGAATATGCAACTGTCCCATCAAACATAAATGTTTACCATAAATAATACTACTCCTAAATGACTCTCACTTGAGTTTCAAAGCCAGCAAATGGTTAAAAAAAAGAAGTGGACCAAGAGATAAACCTGAGACCACCAAGAAATGGAAACTACAGATATTGCATCTGGTTGTCAAATAAGTTCTGATAATGTTGACAAAGATAGGACGTGTCTGTATGAGGGGAATATGAATCAGTAAAACAAGGTGCATTACCAATGGAGCATCGTATAGATGTTACAATGTGAGAATAATGCTGACCTATGAACCCTTGGACCAGAACATGATCATGATGTATACTCAGAAAAGTGAAATCATCATATAGGACTCTAAGATAATAATCCTTATGAAATCCCTGCGGCACTAAAGTCTAGGTAGATTTATCCCTTACACAATATTTATCAAACTGAACATGAGCATATGTCATCCCCACCACCATCCATCATTGCTCCTCTTCTGAGCTGGTCAGAGCCCATCTTGTTTACTTCCCACCTAGCAGACTTCCCCAGGACTCAGTCTTGTACTGCTTAGTTAAATCATGTCTTCACAGTTGTAGTGAATGAAAGCCTGGCAGGAGTTATTTTTATTCCCTTTACCAAACCAACGCGAAAGAAAAAAACACCCTCTTCCCACTCTTCAACTAGCAGTGTCCCCGGAGGGCTGCAACCAAGCAGCAACACAAAGCGGAGCATTTCAAACACACCGCGCCGAGAGTCACAGAGGCATGTGAAAGCACGTCGGACTCCAAAGGTAAAGTGTTGCTCTGGCAGCCACAGAGGGGATGTAATTAGGTCAGGTAAGGCAGGGGAAAGTTTGTGGACCGCTTTATTTTCTTTAGTCTCTTTCCCCAATAGTTTCTCAGCTAACTGCTGTATACACCCAATCCTCACTAACTCTTACCATGCCGCCTGTGCTGCTTCATACTGTTTACTCTCTGCTCACCCCAATGCAACACCATGCAACCTAAAGCTAGTCAGCAAGACTTCACTAGGTGGTTTAAAGGTAGAATAGTTAGAATATAAAGTATAAATCTACTTCAGAAGCTACTCATTGTATGATTGGTTAGAACAAAAATTAAGACCATGCTAAGGAGGATCAAGGGAGAGAAGGAAAGAGGTTAAAACTACAAACACCTCCTGCTCAACTACAAGGCCCTTCACAACCTGGCCCCCACCTATCTGGCTGACCTCCGTCAGGAACTCCCTCCCCCACACATCCAACAGTCTGACACAACAACCACATTCAAATCCCAACTAAAAACCCACCTGTTGAAATTAACCTACTCACTGTAGTGCTCTCCATCCTCTGTGTCCCCTGAAGTAGCTGTCCCTATCATTTGTGTCCACTTTGATTTGATTTTTGATCACCAGAAGAAGACCAACAGGAAGTTAACCCAAACAGGTGCAGTTAGCCCTGTTTCCTAGCACCCTTTGATACTGTAACGGACTGGTTATAATGTTGATGTTCCTGGCTTTGTTGTTTGCAGTTGGTTTGCATTTCACAGGGTGTAGGCGAAAGTGTCACTGTTGATGGACGGTTCTTGTGACTTGTGGCTGTGAGTTGAGTGGGAGGGTGCTTGCTGATTGGTTGGGTGTGGAGAGGGGAGGTTCCTGGAGGGAGAAGAGGGATGCAAGGAGAAAGCTAACGGAATGTGTGTGTTGTTTTTGGCGTGGTTACGGCCGACAGTAACCTGGATCTACAGTTAATAAACTCACAGATAAAATCGATAAAAGGTTTCTTTTATTTCCTATAGCGAGACGCTACAATTGCTGTCAGAAGTAAAAGTTTGCGTCCGGATTAGCAACAGCTAACTAGCAGCGTGCTACTAGGATTGCTACCATACAGGCTACACTTTCCATCTTGGTGAGAGCATGTCGCCGTGGGACCACTCTAAGATTAAACGGGAGGAGGAGGCTGATTAGCAGCAACACATCGGCGCCACTGGGGGTCATGGAATGGACAGCCACAGAGAGCGAGTGAGATAAATTACTATGAGAATGGCCGCTGAGGCTGGCTTTGACCGCTCCAGTTACTCCTCAGATAGAGACGCCACACGCGGGAAAACACAGACAAAATGGCAGGCACGTGCCAACACTTTGGACAAATCATAGAAGCCCTCCCACGATCTATGAAAACTCCCAGGTATGATGGCAAGGCTAACTGGGAAGCATTCCGTGCACAATTTGAGTTGTTAGCCCAGGCTGGCAGACAGTCTGCTGAAGGAAAAGCCCTCCAGCTCGCAATGTGCCTTACTGGGGATGCTCTAACCAGCCTGCTACTGCTTAGGCCTGATGATAGGAGTGATTATGAGGCTTTGGTTCAAGCTTTTAAGAGGCGATTTGGACTATGCTCTGCAGCTAGTCTGCTCCGCTCTGAACTGTGTTGCCGTAAGCGTCGACCTGGGAAGCCACTGAGGGATCTTGCCAACGACATTGAGGGGCTGGTTCACCGCACCTATGCTCACATGCCTCCTGTTATCCGGAGTGAGCTAGCCTGGGACTATTTCCTCCAGGGCCTGCTACCAGCTGACCTGCGTATACGGTAGAGGTGGGTGCAATTCATCGATGTGGCGATGCATCGCGATGCTTCACGTGACGATTCGGCATCGATTAATTAACGTTGATGCTTAAAAATAAAAAAATAAATAAAGTCGATGCTTTGCCGCAAGGCCGGAACAAAAAACATGTAAGCGGAACCTTAACGCGCACGCCGCCCGGACTGTTTAGTGAGTGTGACCACAATAAACAGAACACGTTAGTTTCTTTGCAAAATGGTAACAGCTTCAGAAGCCTCCAAAGAGCGTTCGATTCTCTCGCCACCGGGGTTGACTGCATCCGTGTGGAAGTACTTTGGATTTTATGAGAGAGCAAACAAGACGACTGACCAGACCTACGCGATTTGCAAGATTTGCAAAGCAAAAATAAAGTACATTAGCAACACCAAAAACATGAGGCAGCACCTTGTACGCTTTCATCCCGAAACGGAGAAGGATCCTCCGGTCGTGCCCGCCACACAGAGGACATTCCTGGAGACTGTCTCCAAACTTCCCAAGAACTCAGAGAAGGCGAAGACAATTACAAAAGCAATAGCTACTTTCATCACGACGGATTTACGCCCGTATTCAGTAGTAAACAACAGGGGGTTTCGGTTAGTGGTGCGCACCATGGAGCCGTGCTACAAACTCCCTCACCGAAAACACTTCGCAGAGAAAGAAATCCCCCACCTCTACGACAAAACCAAAGCAAACGTCCTGGAGTCCATGAAGGCGATCAGGGTAGCGCTTACATGTGATGCGTGGACTTTGGTTGCCACCAAATCTTTCGTTACTGTAACAGCGCATTTTGTGCTCGTGTCGGACTGTTTTCAGTGTTTTCCGCCAATAGAGGGGACTCACGTGGAGCTTTCCCTGGTCAAAGTTAAGTAGGTCAAAGTGCAAAGGTTTACAGAACAGTCATAAAATAAAATATTTTGTGTCTTTGAAAAATATAAGTCAAATGTTCAAAAAAACCTTGTTATTTACTTGTAGAGTGTAGTTTTAGAGGAACTGAGTTAATTGATAGGCTATTTATTTACAAATGTAGCCACAGATGAAGACAAAATCTTGGATGGAAAAAAGCATTAAAAATCGCAATAATCGAAGAATCGTGGCACCAATAATCGAATCGACAATCATTAGAATCGACGAATCGAAGCTCCCATAATCGAAATCGAATCGTGAGGTACCCTTGTTGGAACACCCCTAGTACACGGACTTTGCTCGCACATCCCAAGTCCCTGCAGGAGGCTTTGGAGCTAGCCACAGAGAGAGACACTATGTGCTGTTTCACAGAGTGCCAATGACCACACACCGAAAGTTAGCGCTGAATGTGGAATTGAGCTGAATACAGCAGAACCTGCCTGGGTGGAAAAACTGACACAACTTGTGCGTGCCACCATGCTGAGAGAGGAGCAGGCTCCTAGACCCCGCCAGAGGATATGTTGGGGGTGCGGACAGCCTGGCCATCTGGCTCACCAATGCCCTCAAAACGCAGCTAACCATGGAAATGGGGTCGGGTCTGCATAACCGGGACAATGCAGGCCCCTACTTCTGTGTCCCGTCCCACTTCAAATGAGGAAACATCACAGCGCATTAACCAAGTAGGAATGATACAACCAACAAAGGGGGCTGACGGCCAGCTGGAGCGAATCATCATGCTGGGCCGGACCTGGGTTGAAGACTGCTGGTATGCACCAGTGACTATTGCGGACACAGACTGTTTTGCACTGGTCGACAAAGGTTCTTCAGCAACCCTGGTGAAACCTGAAATCTGAAGTCTGTTCACTGCCCAGTGTGGGTCGCGAACCTGGAAGATTGCATCCTGGGACAGGATCCTTGGGGCATTAGACTGTGTCATTGATACAAAGAGGGGTACGCTCACTTTTCCAGATGGTCAGGTCGTTCAGATGTGTAGGCGGCCACTCCAGACAGGCTTTCGTGTGACCAACACCATTGCAACACAGACAGCAGAGACACTGACAGATGCCTCTGCTTGCTGCATCCCCCAGATGGCATCGCCTGCACAATCTTCCACCCTGCCAACCCCTGATCTTCGCCCAGTCATTGCTGCAGAGCCCGTTGGAGGTGACATGGAAAAACCTGCTGCTGCAGCTTTTGCAGGAATTCAAAGACTGTTTTTCACTGTCTGAGGCTGATGTCGGCCGGACGGATCTCATCGAACACAACATCGACACTGGAGATGCACAGCCCACTAGGATGAGACCACAACGCCTCCCTCTTACCAGGCAAGCTGCAGCTGATAAGGCACTGGGGGAAATGCAATGGGCTGGACTCATCGAACCCTCCACCAGCTCCTGGGCCTCCCCAGTAGTCATGGTCCCCAAGAAGCAGAAGGCGGACTTTCAGTTCTGCGTGGACTTCAGACCGCTCAACAAAGTAACTAAGAAGGACCCCTACCCCCTCCCACGCATCGATGCGGCAGGTTCTTCCTGGTTTTCCTCCCTGTGATGTTCCTGCCCCGTTGGGGGTCATGCCATCACGTGTTCCGATGGGGGTCCCGCCAAACCCTACTCCTGTTCCGTTGGGGGTCATGCCATCACCTGTTCCGATGGGGGTCCCGCCAAACCCTACTCCTGCTCCGTTGGAGGTCCTGCCACCACCTGTTCCGATGGGGGTCCCGCCAACACCTGCACCTACTCCGTTGGGGGTCCTTCCGTCACCTGTTCCGAAGGGGGTCTCGCCAATATCTGCTCTTGTTCCGTTGGGGGCATGCCCTCCCCTGTTCCGCCAGGGGTCCCGCCAACACCTGTTCCCTCTCCCTCCGGGGTCCTGCCGACGCCATCGCCTGCTCCTTCGGGGTTCCCGCCAAAGCCAGTGCATGTCCTGCCAACTCGTGCTCCTGTCTCGTCTGTGGTCCCGCTGCCTCCTCCTCCAGGCCGTCCGGAGGGGTTCCACCACTGCCTGCGCCGGCCTCCTGCCCGTCCTCCAGAGGGGTCCCATTGCGGGTTCCGCCGCCCTGGGGCCCGTCCTCCGGAGGTGTATCGCCGTCCTCCAGAGGCGTCTTGCCATCCTCCAGAGGTGTCCCGTCGTCCTCCAGAGGCATCTCGCCTCCCCCAGCCCGTCCTACAGAGGCGTCTCGCCGTCCTCCAGCCCGTCCTCTAGCCCGTCCTCCAGCCCGTCCTCCAGAAGCGACAGGAGGTAAACCCTAACAGGAACAGCAGAAGACAGACAGGAAGTAAACCCTTACAGGAACACGGTCTGCAGTGTTTAAGGACTTGTTAGTGGATCAGAAACTGTAAACAGATTTGAACAGTCACGGTAAACCTCCATCAGTGGTTTTGTTATTTTAAGTGACATTGTTGTTGTCGCAGTTCCGAACGTTAGCATGCTATGGAACAGAGTTTTTTTTTTTCTTAGCGGAAGCGCTACGATGATTTGTAAGTCAATAAAATCATTTTCAATTAATATTGAGTCAAAACGTTGGTTTATTTGGGTGATTTAATTGGGTGTTCTTTTTTTTATTAATAACCGCCTTGTTGTACATAATCGCTGACATACAAGCTGTTCACAAACCATTACCATGTTGAGAGTTAGTTAGACTTGGTCAATTTTGATTCAAATCCAGCAGACCTGGAACAATACTAGCAACCGCTTGCTATCTCCACCTGATGAATGTCCAACAGTCTTTGTATTCAGTGTTGTTGATTTTGGTCTCCATGATGCTTCAGCCTGTTTACCAGCCAGTCTCTGATGGTGTCTTTGTTCTGTTAGTTGCTGCAGCTAGAAAACAACCTCACAGCTTCTCTCTCAACTGCCTGCTGCTCCTGGAGGCAAGGCTTACACTGAATGTGTTGGCGAGGAAACACTAGCAGCTAGCTAAAAGAAGGTCAGCGGTTCTGTACGGCTAAGAGGAACTTCTCAGTAGCAAATTTCTCTGATGGTCTGTCACTAAGTAGATTATACGGAGGATCCTTACAGGAAATTATAACATTTGTGTTGTTTTTTAACTGTATTACGTCACTTTGTACATGCTTTCAGGTGGCAACACTCAACTTTATACATAAAATAAACAATATAATCTTTCCAGACTTGCTGTGTTTTTCTTTTCCTAAAATGAACCTTTTACTTAAAGAGTCAATTCTTCATGCCTAAAAACATGTACACCATGTGCACAATTATTGGGCAAGTTGTATTTTTGAGGATTATTTTAATTATTGAACTACAGTGCTCTCGTCAAAATATAAGAAATTAATATTTAAGACAGCAAAAGTGAGGTTTTGGCAGTTATTGGGTAACTACTACTTATTTTCACCTGTTAAAGTGAGAATAATAAACAAACAAATGTACAAATAAACATCTCATTTAGCCACCCTTCTCTTCACTGACAGTCCCAAGCCTTCAATTCCTGGAGTCTGTCAGTTCTTGGTCTGTTGACCATCAACCACAGCCTCCCAGACTCTGCTCAAAGAGGATTCTCCCTTCACCCTAAATCTATAACCGTTTAAGAAGGGCCCACATTATTATTCTTTCATCTTTAAGACCTTTACCGGCTAGCCACGCAGAGGAGTACTTCGGTGCATGTGATGGAGCATCGTCCTGCAGAAGATCGTGGTCTTCTTGAAAGTGTACCACTGATGGAAGAAAGGGTCTTATAAAAACTGGCAGTAGGTTCAGGAGTTGAGTTTGAGTCTGTCTTCAACCAGAAAGGATCCAACTAGATCCTCTTTAATCATACCAGCCCACACCAGGACCCCACCTCCACCTTGCTGGCGTCTAAGTGGAAGTGGAGTTCTGGGCCCGTTACTGATCCAGCCACGAGACCATCTATCTGGTCCGTCAAGACCTCCACTCATCAGTCCATGAAACCTTTGAAAGATCTCTCTTCAGATATTTCTTGGCCCGGTCTTGATGTTTCCCCTCATGTGTCTTGTTCAGTGGTGGTCCGGTTGCAGACGTCCTCACCTTGGCCCTGTCTCTGAGCTCTGAACACCTAGTACTTCTGGGCCCTCCAGGTTGTTTGCAGTTCTTGAATATGACAGCACTGGAGGATAACAGCTTCCTGGTGGCTTCACGTTTGATTTTCTCAGATCTTTGCAGTTCATCTGCATCTTTTTCTCTCAACACGTTTCTGGCCACCCTGTTGACTAATAGCAACAATACAGTATCTTGGATGGTTCTGTGATCACGACGCAATATAGTAGCAATTTCAGGAGTGCTGCATCTCTGTGGATGCACAAATGCTGGACTCTTCAGAGTCCGTTAAATCTCTTCTTTTGCCTTTTTTGCCTGACACAAAGAAGCTGCCTAATAGTTATACACACCTTGATATAGGGTGTTGATCTCCTTAGGCCACACCCTCACTCATTACACATATACACATCGCCTGATATGTAAAAATGATGATTCGATCAGCATGATATTAAATACTGTTTAATTTGATTAATTTTATAACTGTTTCTTTGTCATATTACAGTTAACACTATATGAAAACTTTTTTTCTTAGCTCAAAAGCATCTTAATTTTTTCAGCCAATCATTGGTCAATAATCAGAAATATTGTGTGTTGTGGAGCAGCGATCTTAGCTGTGCTCCATGATGTGAGCAGAGTGGACTGTTGAAGCGTCCAAAGGTGCCGGCCTTTCTTACAGTCGCCCGGCGGGCTGAGCACAGCATCAGGCATGTGCTTGGTCTCATCATCCCATCCAATGTGATCAGACCACTAATCAGCTGAGTGGACATCACATGACTCCACACCTCGGCCATCTCTTTACAACCCCCAGAAAGCCGCCACTTTGAGAAAATGTGACTCAGTGGGGGGGTGGGGGGGTGGGGGGTGGGGGGTGGCAGGCGGTAAGCAGGGTGTGGGTGGCAGCTGGACACAACATGATGGTCATCATTACATGATCTGAAAATGCTCCTCTTTATCTCAGACACCGCTTGCGTATGTCTCAGCCTGCGCTGACCACCTCCAGGCCTGCCCCCCCCCCAGACAGGCCTGGCTGTAATGGGACTAATTGGGCTGCACACCACAGAGGGACAGCGGCATATCTTCTAACATCTGCAAAATATTGTTGGATAATAGTGTGGCTTAATTAGCAATGAGGCCTGACTGATCAGGACATCTCGCTCACAGACCGGACAGTAATGGTGTCATGTCTCAGACAGCTAATGTGTGTGTGTGTGTGTGTGTGTGTGTGTGTTTGATGTTATCTCCCCTGACTCTCCTAAAGCAGGACAGAGGCTGACCTTAATTTCAGTAATTTAGTTAGTAGCCATACTGTATGACTCGCCAGCCGGACCGTGGACATCCGTCACCCACATCTTCTGTCCTCCAATCAAAATGCTGCTCTCATTACATGCCCAGGGCCAAGACAAGAGGCACAACGGAGCATTTCCAGATAAACGCTTTCATTAAGTAATCAAAACAGACTAACTGTCTGAGCAGCATGCTATGTCCAGATGACCTGGCTCATGACAGGAGCATGGGGGCCTGGAAGAGGTTCACATGCAGCTGATCCTGACCAGCACAGAGATCCTCGACTTCTGATAGAGCCGGCCAGCTAAAGCATCAAGAAGAACCAGGTCCAGCTAATAAGCGATCACCATCTGTGAAAGCTGTAGGTAATATTTAAGTTTAAATGTGATTTTGTTTGTTTTAGTTGCACTGCTAGAACTATTGAAGCTGTGGAAACCTCAACGTCACAAGAATTCATTAGTCAGAGGCCCTCTGAAGATGGTTTAGATTCAGGATCATGATGAAGACAAAGGCTCATGATGAAGACTTAATGAAGACTCAGGTTCATGATGAAGACTCAGGCTCATGATGAAGGCCGACCTTTGCGTTTGTTTCTTCCCCCCTTTACTTTGCTGTTCACGGTCAAATTTGACTGGTCTGTCATTAACACAAAAAACATTAATGATCACCACATTTTATTTGACACCCTTTAAAGCTGTAAAGAATGTCTCAGAATACTGGTTTGATTGAATACCTGCTGTGAATATACAAACAATACACACAGTAAATGTGTGTCTGATGGAGGCCCATAATCTAAGGTTACCCATCATTTACTATGGAGGTCATTTTTGAGCGGGAACACCATAGATGTTACAAAGTTTACTAACCCACTCAACATTCAATAAAAAGTAGTGATCAGCTATTGTATATATTCAGATTCCTACTGTGGAAGATATCATAAGGCCTTGAAGCAATCAAATGTCAAACACAATATTTACGATTGATGAAATTAATAAATTGGTCAGAACACGACAGGGGGGTTAACCTTGTGGTTGTATGCTACTTTCTAATGTGGATGCGATGGTTTTTATCTGTTTCTGCCCCCAATACCATGTGAGCACCATGGTGTTTTGAACGTTTAAATGATTTCTCTTCTTTAGAAGAAGAACAAACAAACAATCCAATCCCTCAAAGAAGAGTCCACTTGATCCACTCGTGTTCTAAAGGGAGAAGAGAGACACAAACCTGTGGATGTGTTTGAATTTAGGGGTTCTGCCACACAGACTGTTGCAATGTGAGGTGCAGGTGAAAAAACATCACAACAAAAAAAGGTTTTCCTTCAACCAAAAACCAGGCCCTTTTATTTCCTAGCCTTTCACAAGAACTGGAACAGAAATTGCGTAACGTCAAACGCTCTTTCAATAGGTGCTGCTCTATCACCAACCAGCAAACAAAATGCCCCTTCTTCCTTCTTTTCCCAGTCATTTACAGCTGATTGCCTGCCTTCCCAAACTAGTCTGGCCAATCTGGTCGTGGCTATGAAAGGGTAATACAGAGTTAAACAAAAATAAACATTGTTTTCAACATTTAACAAACTCTCAATGACTAAGTACATTCATTATCTGACCTTACAAAACACTGTACATTCAAAACAAACAAACACAATCTTAACAAAACAGATAGTTTTTCACTTAATTGGCACACCTTACATCACACACATTTTAGACCAACCACAGCCAAGACTCCACCTACTCAAAACACATATAAGCAGCAGCTTGGAGGCGTGCTCCCCCTTTGAGCACCGGCACAAGATGTAAATGTATATTATGAACTTTAACTTAAATAAAGACAACTATCCTAGATCATTTGCCTACCTTTCTTAACAAAGAAACAAATGTTAGTGAGGGAGGGTTTGCTTCCTCACTCAGACAGTATTTTATTGAGTCAGTAAAAGTGATAGCTGGCTCTTGTTGGAACACAGTAATAAAACTTAATAATGAGTTGGATTCAAAAACACACTTTTCATTGTGCTGCTCTCTCGAATGCAACGCCATGCTAACTGCAGCCAATCAGGCGAACAAACAAACAAGCCCACACACAGACCAATAACAAGTCATTCATCTTCAATTTTCACTGTCCCTCTTTCATCAGAATGCTTTTCTTTTCCTCTGGGCAATCTTCCACTCCTCATATACATCTGTACAAATTGATTTCCTCTTTACAAGGGAAGATAATGACTGTGGCAACAAAAATACCTGTAAGTGAGGGATAATTACACCGCGAGACACCACCCGCTGCGTCCCTTTCTCCGAGCCCCCCAACAACATGAATTTTAAGCCTCAATAGCACTCAACGCCGTCACACCAATGAAGCCTAGATTTGATTAAAATGATAGTTCTCTCTGCTCCTACTTCATCTATTAGGATGAGCATCTTTTTCAGGACATTTTTGTATACGTATAAAGAGGAGCCGCTACGATTTAACATTTAAACCCTGCTGTTAGACATGAAAAGGAGCGCGCTGGGGTCCGCTCATCCGTTAGATACCTGTACAAAGCTGCCGCCGACAATTGTGGGTAATGCGGTTCTCCCTCTCGCTCTCTCTTTCCACTTCTCTCTCTCTAACAAAGGGAAGAATCAGGCGACGCCTCGCTGATGAGACGCTCAAACATTGTTTACTCCCATTTGTCCTGCACATAGAAAACATCAAGCTCAACAAAGTGAAGTAAAGCAATGTTAATGCATGAGAGCAGCCTCTGTGGAGAGAGCCAGCGTCCGCCTGCTAAAGCACTGCAGACGTGTTCAAATGCAGCAAATTGGGTGGTAGTAATTCCATGTATGTTATATTGTAGTCTTTGGAGATCAATTAAATCAGTGCTACAGTGTCAGAGCACACACTCACATTCAACATATATTAATAAAGGCAGTATTCAGACGGTGGAAATGTGTGGTGATGAACTCCGGAAATAATAATCAGCACTGATGATAATCGCTTCAGAAGAGCATTGTCCTGCTCATTGTGGTGTTTATTACTGAATCCACGCTTCCTTTGAGAGAATCCAAATGTCTTTTTATTGTTATTATTGTGTTTGATCACTGATTATCACTGTCACTTATTAAGTTCAATTTGTTATTGTAAAAATGATGAAATGAATTTGCTCAAACGGCTGAATCAGTGACAAAAGCCTCAACTCTTACAATGATTATCTCCTCTCATTAGTAACCATTTCTCAAATCCAAATCAAAGACGCTCGCTCACACTTTTTTTTCCTTCTTCCTGAAAGTCATCAAATGAGCACGGAGAACAAGCCCCAAACTTCCAAAGCAGGCGTCTTCAGGCAGGCAGGAGGAAGGAGAAATATAAAAATAAAAGGAAAGGCACAATCGTCGGAAACAAACGGGAGAGGACAAGTTTCTATATTCTGAAGTCAGAACTAAAAGGTATGCAGATGTCTTCTCATCCTGTTCCTTCCCAGGTGACAGGTATGTCAGGGCCCTGAAAGCCCCCGCAGTATAATTACATGCCATCCTACCCCCCCAGCAAAGGAGGTGTTGCTCGAACAGGAGCGTCGCGTGTTCAGATCCCTGTGACTCTAGCAGGGGAACCCAGGGGAATCGCATCTTTAACAAAGCCCATCTCTTTTGCCTTTAAATATCTCTAAGTGCAACCCCCCCACCTCAGCCTCTCCCCCCCCCCATCCCCCCCCCATCCCTCCAAGCCTTTCTCCATTCTCTGCTTCTCCACCCAAAGAGTTCTGAAGTTGTCTTGTGTTTTTATTTATTTTTTTATTCAGTAAGGCGGTGGTTAGGAGTCGGTTGAATGGCACCAAAGCCTAATGATGAACATCCTGAGTGTCCCCTGAGTCCCCCCCACATCTCTGAGCGACTGTTCTGATGTCTGCGAGGCCTCTTTAATGGGACATCAAACCTGGAGCCGATAGAAGGAGGAACGTCACGCGCGCATACGCACGCAAACACACACACACACACACACACAAAGCAGCATTGGTCCTCAGGAACACTCAGGATTGATCAGAGGCCTCCGCCCTTCACTGTCATCACACACTGAGACATGTCTTATTATAAATGTAGTAAATGAAGGTCAGCCGGGACAGCGCACGACCATCAGCGAGTTCAGCCTCAGCACGTCTGAACCTGATTCACTTCGCCTAAAATACATAACCACATAATAGAAAAAAAATACATTACTCTACCTTTTTATTTTATTCAACATCATAATAAAGATGTCCAGATAACATCATACTGCCAGCAAATGTTATACATTTTCCTTCTTATTGATAACAATATTATGTGGAATATTAGGCAAGTTATAATGCACATACCCTTCAAAGATTCCCAAAATTAATTATTTTCTAAGATATTCAGGGTAAACATTTCCGGTTCCTATAGTGCTGAACATGGTCACATTAACCTGTGAGGGGACTCCAGGCACACCGTGCTGTGTGCCCCCCGTTCTCCGCCCAGACAACTTTGTGTGTGCTGCTACCTCACATACTGTAGACACTACACTACAGCTTCATGTTTTTCTGCCCAAAGCCTCACAAGCTGTGCTCACCTGTAGTGTAACCCTGGTGGAATTATTAAAGGTTTTAACTTTACTTAATATGCTGTGCCTCACTAATGTAAGTTCACAAATTCAATTGTGCCTTATTCAATTATCACAGGCTAACTACCAGGAAGTGACCCTGCAGTTTATTGGGCTCTAATAGTGTTGGGCCCCTAGAGCAGTTGTCCACTGTGGCTTCAGGAACCAGAGCACAAACATGTGTTTATAGATTCTGGTCTATTGACGAGTGCAAGAATAATTTTAGAGAGCAAGTAATCACATGATTTATTTATAACTGTAAGCAGGGATAGCCAATCAGATGCAATAATTCAATGCCTGCTCTGTTGTTTATTATCCCCCCAATACATAATGTGATTTTGCAATATGTAGCTGTTTTATTTTTGAGTGTTTTTAGAGACATAGTTATAAAGTACCAATGTGGATTTCCCTCTCTGTGCACTCACTAAGTTTTCATAACCGATCCATGGAATAAGGTAATTAGTAATAATATGTTGTACATACTATAGAAGTTACTGACAAAAAAATTAGACACTTGATAGAAGTTTGGTGAAAGAAAATGTGTAGCATGGGGAGGTGCATTAAAACATGATGCATGGAGAGTGGATGAAAAAGAATAAAATCAATGGCAGCTCTGTTCCTGTTGTCGGCACCACTGAGGATGAAGAAAAAATATTTTAAATTAAACATGTTGCTTCATATTGTCCACATGTTTAAGGGGCTCAACATTTCACTGAATGCATCAAAAATCTCAAAGATTATTGTATTGTAAAATTGAAAATAGCTAAAAAATCCCTCTTTATTAAAAAATGTCATTATTTTGTTTGTTTTCCCAGACCTTTTAACTGTACAAAATGTGTTAAAACAACTTCAAACTCTTGATTTACTGCCGCCTCTCACATGCATTAAACACCATTTCAAATGTTTGTCCTTTTCTATTCAAGCATTTAGAAAAATGTGAGTTGTGTGAAAGCGCTACACTTCCAGAGGCATGATAGAAAGTAGAGAATGATGAGATGTGATATGTTTGGGTCAAAATAGCCTCAGGCAGTCAAATACAATAATTAAAATGACTTGAAATTCTCATTTGAAACTACTTCCTATCAATCAATGGCATTTGTACAGCAACTCCAATGTATGCTCCCCTCGGAGACAATTTCTTGTTAGTTAAAAGGAAAGAAGTAAATTCAGAAATAATTAATGATTATTTATCAGAACGGCATTCTTTTCAAGGTCACTTAGAGGTAATATCAGTAGAAGAAAAAATGAGGTGCTTGTTTTACGACTCTGACTTTACATCTGATTTATGATGTTGCTGTCCGAGTTATTGCAGGAGTACTGAGTATCGTGAAATATCACTGAAGTGTCTAACGATTTACAACTGTGTGTAAAATTAAATCAAAAACATGCAAACTATTTAGAAAGATGAGGCAAAAACAATTTAGATTTTGAGAACTTCCTTATTCCAGTCAAACAATCATATAGTTTCAATAAAGAGCTGTATGAAACCGGCCGTTTCCTCCAACAGGCCATGAGACTATTCAACACCTGAGTAGCACCATTTTACTGTTGTTTTTATTTTATGTCTTGTAATTGCGCTGTTGAGGAACCTGCGACCTAAGTTGTTCACACATTACATAACTGCACCGTAGTTTTGTATATGTTATGACAATAAACCTTTTGAGTTTTGAATAACAAGCTTATAAGATTTACGTGACACTGTAGAACTGTGCTATAATTTGGGGAGGTAAAAGGGGAAGCACATGAGGAAAACAATATTCTAAGAGGTTAGATTTAAACCAACAGCTCCTTTCCATCAAAAATAAATAATATATAGATTTATAATAATTATCCATGCACCGTTGGCCTGATGTAATCATTCCCGGATCGTCCTCAAAGGCTGCAGCTGCAGTCTGACGGCGCTGTGAGGTGTGCCACGCTAACCTAAGTAGGTCAAACTATCTGCAAAGAACGCAACTCTACAAACTTTCCATCGCAGCGAGGGTTGGGGGGGGGGAGAAAAAACAATTCACTTGTCACAAACTTGACACCTTTCTCCTTTTCCAGAGGAGGGGGTGAGGGAGAAAAGAGAGAAGAAAGGAGTGTTTCATTGTTCTGAAGTTTCCCTCCCTTTTGCTTTGCCTATCGTTGCCACTGAAATCAACACTTACCTTGTCAATGACAACCTGGCAAATTGCCAGACATTAAGGGGAAGTGCACAGGGCCTGCAGTGTGTGTATGGATGGAGGGATTTTGTTTTTCACTGTGTGAGTGTGTGTGGCAGGGGGTGACTGTAATGCCTGGTCCCAAGGGCATCAGGCAGGAAGTTAAAATAGCTCCTTGCTCGCTCCCGCTCCGGAGCAGGATGGGTTTTTGTTAAAAAGGTTTCAGTTTTTTTCCAGCCCTGCGAGAACCTGTGAAAACAGGAGCAGGTTTCGTCTTCAGGGACCCCATTACGAGGCATTGTGAAATTATCTGAGCTTGATTAAACCTGCTGAGCTCTCAGACAAAACGATCCCTATAATCACAGCTGGAGACACAAAAATCTGAACCCGCACAGAATAATAAGAGCGCTCCTGCCTTTCCTGATCTGAAAAACAGGGACACTTCATGTCCGTACTGCAGGATTTTGAAGAAATATACAGCATGTAAAAATGGAAAAATAGCCATATACAAGCTTTCCTCTTCAGAATTTCCACACATCTCACAGCATAGCATAGCCGTGATACAAGAAGAGGAAAATCTTATGCCTATAACAGAGTGTGACTTTCAGATGCAGGCTTTAACCGGAGGACAGGTTTTTGTTATATTTGGGACCCTGATGATGTTCCTGTTCCACAGACCATGTGTGAAGCAGCAGTGGAATAATCAGTGCCACCGCAAATTCATCTGTTTCGTGATAACGGTACATTTCAGAGAAGTTGTCGAACAACAGCTCGGAAATGCTCTCTCTCACACTTTGATAACTGAAAAACTATATTTGTGTGTCTGCTCAAAAATCATTTCCCTATATGTATGGAAACTTGCAGAAGGCCTATGCACAAACAGGATTGCCCAGACAGAGAGGAGAGAAACTTAGACGTAAAAAGGTGACCGAAAGCTGGACTGCATGGTGTCTGAAACACAAATATCTCATCTAGTTACCAAAACGTTAGCCAGGGAATTAGCATGCTGTAAGATCTTGACTGAGGATTGAGTCAGCAGTTTACACCTGGTGGGCACACAGGGCAAATAAAAGATGCTGCTCATGTGTTGGGAGAGCAATATGCAAAAAGGTTTAGGAATCAAACACTGACAACACATCACGTTCAACAGAGCAAGGGAGCGCTGCATGTGACTGCAGAAAACCACAGAGCTCTGATCAAGGTAAGCATGGTTCTCCACACTTTATGTACAGGTAAAACAAGAAATGATACATTTTGTAACTGAATTCTTAAAGCTGCAATGCTTCTTTTTTACTCAACAATTAGTCAAATAACTATGTGTGATGTAATCGCAGTTTCTTTTTGTCAGAAACGCACATTAGCGCCAAACCTCCATTTCCTTTAGCTCTGTTAGCATATTAGCATAGCTGCTATTTGTTTAACTGCACTGTTTTCAGTTTCAGTCTTTCTGCTCTCAGCAATCTCATCCCCATCAGCATCCACATATGAAACGAAGTAGTCTGTGTGACGTCACCCATAGGTGTCTGCGTGGGGGGCTCCAGCTGTCTCCATGTAGGCACTGCTCCCCCCTCAACTTCAGGCTAATCCAACACCAGGAGGTGAAGCGTGGGTGGAGCTGATGTGATGACGACAGCGAACGGCGAGCGATCTGTAAAGGCGCCATATGTACCTCAAATTAGCCACCCCCTTTATTATTATGCAGAATCGTATCACTTTTCATTATATTAATATTTAATGTTTGTTTATTTTTATCCTCTTCTTATTTTTCAAGTGATGTGCAATGCCTTTGTTTTAACATGCTGCTGTAACGGGAAAAAAATCCCAATTTAATGAAGCCCAGTTATTCCCTAGTTTAATCAGGGAAGGGCCCTGAGTTCGTTAACTCAATAAATCAAATTTACAATAAAGAATACATAAGGTAATGTTGTCTTGTTTCTCTTTCGTTATCCTGTTTATATGTTACCAATGTACCCTTTGTGTTATCTTGAGTCCCTTTAAGCAGCTTTAAATAATGTAACTTTACTAGTCACTTACTTTAAACACATTATTTTAAATACCTCTATTAATATAAATCACCAAATATCACACTGACATCAGTTTAAGAAATAGAGATCTCAATTATTTACTGTATAGGCCTACTTGTGAACAAACAACATAAAATATACAGTCAGAATGTGCCTTCAATATTGTCAGATTAATAATCCCTTTAACTGGAAATTATTATAATATCAAACTGTTCAGATCACCTTTGTATCAATTTCACACTGAACTCAGTGGGTCCACACTCATTCTCACACACACACACACACACACACACACACACACAAGCCGGCAAATAACATGAAATAAAACCCCTCACGTTGCAGGCCTGATGTGATGCTTGAGATAGTTGAAAGTCATAACTATTTGTCCTCTTCACTCAAATGAGCAATAAAACCAAAGCGATACCTGAACATCTGCAACTCCAAACTGCAACTGTACCGATCCCTCAGTCTCAGATGGCGATCAACGGTGGCGGGAAGGTGTCCAGCGACCACGTGCTCTCTCGTATTGTCCAAAACTCCTCACTGTGTCACCTACTTGCAGCAAAACTGATAAAGATCCTCAGGGTGTTCATGCCTAAAAAAAAAACTGAAGCCAATAGCGCAAGCTGAGTTAGCTATAACATGGCTAAGTGTACATTCACTTTATTAATGAATGCTAACACTCAGTTGCTAACAAGCTAATATACACACGTCAATAACTCTGTGACACACTTTGAGTAGAAAGGTATCCAGTTCCTTGCAGACGGTGTGCAGAAAAGAATCCACATGAAGACTGTCGAGCCGACAATCCTGGGACACTAACTACATACTTATTTGCCACAAACTCTTAACTTTAATTCACTCTCGGTGCCGTGACTTTGTCAATCCAGCCACCACTCTCACGCCGCCTCTCTCCATCCATTCCCTTTCTGCCAACTTCCACCCGACCCCCTGAACCAATCAGTGACCAGCATTTTCCTTATTCACAAACATTACTTCCAGTGTTAACCATGAACTTTCAAAATAAAACACAATATTTATACTTTGCAGGAACTACATATTTCAACCTGGTTACATTATCACTATGCAGATAACTTATTTCGATGAGGTCTCCTGCAGAAATGTTCTTGCTGCTTACATCACTTTAGACCGCCCTGGAAGACAGATAATAAGAGATATATCAGTATCCCTAAACAAGAAAAAAGTTATTCCCAGAAAAGATAAAGAAACACTGCTATAACAAACTGTATAACCTGTAAAATGTCTTTATTTGAGTGGTTGTTATAAATGATTAGATTATTAAAATAAACGTGTGTCAATATCATAAGGGTGATGTTCTCCTCTTTTAAAAAGGACACCCAAACAGTCAATCAAAGCTGCAGACATCCTTTCTATTGACCTCCTTCAAGTCCATTTGCCTGTGGATGAAGTATTTATTAGTTTTAGTAGTGTAAAGGTCCCCTATTAATCAAAATGCACTTTTTATTGTATTTAATAAGTGTATGTCTCCCCTCTGTGTTAAGACTCAGAAAGTGTTTGCATTGAATGTTGTCTATCTTTCCCTCCTGATCCAAGTATGGTATCTGCTAAAAAAAACCCGGATGAGTTAGGTTTCGGTTCATGCATGAAGTCATTTGTGGGTTGTACGGCATTAGCAACAAACCAACCAGGGTAAGCCCCCTGCCCACCATCTTACCTGAACCTCCTCCCACAGCTTGCATGAAGCTCCAAAGGGGCGTGGCAAGCAGCAACTAGTTCATTTAAAGCGACAGAATCAGCACTGCAGGAACAGGGCTGAAATAGAGGGGGATGAGGCATGCTACAATGGGGATCTGTTTGGTATTTTGAGCAAAACATTTGAGACATGTTTGTATAGATATGACATATTGTTTAAGTATAGCATAATAGGAGACCTTTAAGTGTCATCCAATCAAGTATGAAGTGAAAATCCTGCCATCGTGGAAGGAGTTGACCATCATTCAGACACATGATAATAACTGTGCACACTTTTAGACAGCATCTTCTATAAATGCATTTATGCCAAAAGGATTGAGTTTAATGAATTTAATGAACACTTTGGCCTGTCAAGACTTAACTTACATTTTGCATTTCTATGATTTTGAACATAATCGGTTGATCTTGGTGTGATTGGTCAGGATGGTCAGAACTTTCTGTGATATATTTAGCCTAAAACGTTTGTGTCACATTTGGACTGACATCAAAGAAAGGAGGCGGCATTTGCAGGAACTGATCCCTGGCTGGATCCCCCAGGATATAATGGCTATGGTAGCAACACAGTGTACCAATCTATTTCTAATGAAAATACATAAATAAAACATGCAAATTTCTCAGCCAGCTGCTCTTGTCAGTTCCGCAGAGCTAAGTCCGGATCAACAAACCTGACGCATCCTCTGTCAGCGCTCTGCACAGGCCCGGCTCAGCACTCTGCATCGCTCTGCATTCATTTCCATTCTGCCCTCTTTTGCTTTAAAAATCCTTACAATTGTGTCCTCTTTTGCATTTGGGCCCCTATCTACTACACTACCTCCTCCTCTACCCGGGGGGGGAGATGCTGCTGTCCATGTGCTTATTCAGAGAGAAATGGCCTTTTGTCTCTGGTGCTCCCCGTCACAGAAGGTCACGCAGGCTTACCCCCGCCGAATAAAGCCTCGGCCATTGTTATAATTTGCATTGATGCATAGAGAGGAGAGATAGTGGTGGCAGAGGGTGAGGCTGTGTGTGTATGTATGTGTGTCTATGAGGTGTAACGTTGGGGGGGCTTGGTGTACCATGAGACAGGGCGGGGGGAGGTTATGCAGAGCGAGGGCATCTTTGCATGGAAATGTGAGCAATGGATGGACACCATATTTTTTCTTCGCCCTCCCACACCACACACACATCACCCCCCTTGAGGGAATGAAGGCCTCTTCCTCCCAAGGTCAGTGTCAAGGACAGAGCGGGGCCAATTAGTATGCAGATCAGGGCTGTGATGTCGTTTAAGGGTATTGCTCTGATGCAATCACATTAGTTAGGCCAGGGAAGAATTCCCCGTCTGACCTCAATCATACGAGGGGCTGCAGGAGGAAGTGAGGGGAGGAAGTGAGGGGAGGAAGAGAGGGGAGGAAGAGAGGGGAGGAAGTGATGGGAGAAAGAGAGGGCGGAGAGAGACCTGGATCATCTCTCTCTCTATCACTATCTCACCTCGCATCTAATTTTTTTATGATGTGACATATGGACAGATTAACCTGACAAAAAGTTTAATGGAAATATGAAGTTCTGTTTAGGTTGATGTGGTTTGATAAACAAAAGAATACACTGACGTTTGGAGGGAGTATATATTCATGTTGCCAATAATATAGCTTTTCTTCAACTCTTAAGGACTATTTTCTTCAAAAAATTGTTTTACTTTGTGAAAGGATCTTGTGCACCTTCTTTCCTATAGTGCTAAGAAGTTTAGTATCAATCTTGTCTATTTGTTAAGTACAGTGCTGGAGTCAGGACATGTATGACTTAGCTTAGCATAAAGGCTGGTGGCAGGAAAAACATCTTGCTCGCCAAAATACACGTGCTAACACTTCTAAACTGAGTCTTATATCCTGTTTTATTTAGGTTATTTGAATAAAAACTGTGCCTTGTTGGGAAATAAACTTGATCACATTCTTTCAGAGTAAGACGAGAACATCAATAATAGTCTTGCTGAGGAATAGTCTGGAGACACTTAGCGTGGCTTAGCATAAACACTGTTAGCATGGGGAAACAATTAGCTCCATGCTAGGCTAACCACATCTTGGCTTCAGCTCTCTAGATTTTGAATTATTGATATAAATCTTGGGTTTCGTTTTTGTAAATTAAAAAACGGTGAATACAAGTGCAGTAGTTTTAGAAATACAGTTTGCTTGATGACTGAACCTGTTCTGACAGTCGGACTGCTTGTGATTCACCCTGTAAACTTATTTGAGCAATGTAGCCGCTAACCTCATCAGCTGTGTTAGTGAGAACAGTTTTAACTGATGGTCAGACCGCACTTTTGGTATCTCTTCATCACCCCAACAACAATAGGTATACTTCACACAATGTTACGAATTCCTTGCACATATTTTCCAAATTGCTTGAAAAACACAATAATAGATGTGTTGTGTTGCCCATACAGATGTTTCTGCTGCTGACCAGACAGGCTCCTGGTCAGAAACCGTACACCAGCCCCAGAGGATGAAATGTAATTTTGCCCCTCCAACACCAACCCCACCCCCCGCCCCCATCTTTCTTTTGCTTTTTATTGTTGAGAATTGTATGTCTGGGTTGTAAATTTCTTTCAATTCTTCCTCCCTCTATCTTTCTCCCCCTTGTCTGAATTAATGAGATGGGGTTTGATCAGGGCAGCCAAGTGTTCAGTGGGAAATCTCACAGCCCGCCTTGTGTCCCGTAATAGAATTTGCATCTAATGCATACATAAATCAAACATCTTTCTGGACATTTTCATATGCAAAATGTCATTTCATCCTGTTTCTTTCCAAGTGGGGAGCTGTGCTGGGCTGGGGCAGGGTGGGGAGGGGGTGGGGGGTTATGTGTAGGTGGCTGTGGGGGGATTGTAGTTTGTGCAGAGAGGTTATTTTGTTTTTATGTTTTGTTTCTTTCTGTTTCCCTCAGTCTCCCACTTTTTGACTTTCTCTTCATGCTTTCAATTTATTTCGCTGACTGTGGCGTGAAGCCATGCAGTGGAGATCTTTGTGGTTTTGTTTGTCAGATACTTTTATTGAGAGATACAAAAAAGAGAAAGTACATGTGGATATGTGTGTGTGTGTGTGTGTGTGTGTGTGTGTGCACACACACCTCCATCTGCGTTTGTGTGTAAGTGTGTGTGTGAGGCATGTTGATGGCTGCTTAGAAGCAGGAGTTGAGGCTGCTTCATCACATCTCTACCTTATTCTTGGGGGCTTTGTTATGTAAATTCAGGAGAAAAGCTAGCAGATTCAAAGTGCTTTCTCTTCACAAGGAGGTAGGAGATAAAAAAAAAAGCAAGTGACAAGGTGTCTTGATTGTCCTTAGTGCTTTGCGAGTCTTGTGCTAACAAGGCTTGATATTGTAAAAATTCCATTTGCGCCCGTCTCAATTTGCACGCCTTGGACAGTGCTGTGCACCATCAACTCCTCCTGCTTCCATGGAGAGGAAAGGAAACACAGTCTAAAGCGGGACAATTAAATAAACTGGACCAAATATGTGTGCATTGTGCGCTGAATCTGTAGGATAATGATAATTGACAGTGTTGTTTGAAGATCCCACTCACCCACTTACAGGACAGTATTGGATGCATGTTTGAGTCTTTGAGCTGCAACACCTCACTGCAATCAGCTGAGGTTTATACAGCACCTGATATTATTTCAGTCAGACCCAATTACAATGAACTAATTAAAGGTATATTTTGCATTTTTTACAGGAAAATATCGCACACACACACACCCACACCCACACACACACAGGCAGGAACGCACGCACGCACGCACGCACCCACACACACACACACGCACACACACACACACACAAACTGTACAATGCAAAACAGCTATTAAAAACTCACTGACTAGCCACAATGTTACAGAATGCACTTGTTTGATAAAAAAGGGGGGAACTGTTTTAATTTTAGTTAAATAATGCAACGCGTTAGATTTTATAGATTCAAATCTTCATTAGAACAAAAACTCTGAATGTACTGGATGAACACATGCCTGGATTTAACTTCTAGGATAACCATCATGTAATTACATCAGGGACTTGTGGTAAACTCTAATAACATGCTAACTTATCTCTGGGTCAGGACTTAACCTCTCTATGAGCCCAAGCTACATTTTCTTTGGAGCTTCTCATCCTCATGTTTATCCACAGAGCCAGACCATAACCTGTACATTTACCTGCTGAAAGTCAAAGCAAAGCACCATGATGGGAAATTCTCACTCCTGTTTCAGACATTTTAAACAGTAGCGCACATGTCCTTCACTGTTCTGCCTGAAGCAGATGTGTGTGTGTATCAACCCTGGCCCTTTGTCTGCAGTGTTTCTGTATCTGGCCCTGTGTCATGTGTTCACACAGCATCCATCCTCTCTGGAAACTTCCAACTTCCTACACTGAGGCTGATGCTGCGACATATTAGAGTCCGTCCGCTCAGCTCTTTGTGTGTGTGTGTGTGTGTGTGTGTGTGTGTGTGTGTGTGTGTGTGTGTGACATGTCACATGCTGCAGGATCTCGGTACTGACCTCGACACGGCCCGCCCCCCGCTCTCTAATGTATTGTGACGAGGACGTGTCCACTCCCATAAATAAAAAGAAGAGCTGGGAGCGCTCTCTGTGTGTTTACATGGCGATTAGGTGTCGCCTCCTTTCATTCTGACATTAATTAAAATGTAATGTGTTTTCATTTATTTCACCCATCTGAGAGGCTGCCACACACTGTAAACAGGAAGGCATGAGCTGAGACAACAAGCGTCACACCGTGTGGATTACCAGAGAGGAAGTTTCAGTCTGACATCATTTTGATATTTATATAAAACACACACACACACACACACACACACACACACACACACACACACACACACACACACACACACACACACACACACACACACACACACACACACACACACACACACACACACACACACACACACACACACACACACACACACACTTATTAATCGTCATTATCATGCCATAACATTTAAATTATTATTACGATATCTATCATGATGAAAGACATTGGACCCAAAAGCTTAAGTAATCAGTCCAAGGCAAAGTAAAAAAAAATATATATATATATTATAATTCTATTTAGCTGAAAGCTAAAGGGGTTAGCTAGTTAGTTAGTTAAGGTAGTTAATATCAGAAGGAACAAACAGAGAAAACAGTGGAAGTGGCCCAGGCGAAGGCGAGCACACAGACTATACACGGGGGGGGGGGGGGGACAGGTGAAACTAATGAGGCAGGCCAAGGTTATCACACAGGTGGGAAACAAGAAGGCAGGAAGTGGGGAATCTAAAAGGAAAGATAAGGTAAGTGGTAAAAATTGATAACGTAATTATTGTAATGTTCAGAATCAGAATACCTTTACTCGTCCCACAGAGGGGAAATTTTCATTATTACAGCAGAAAGAGCCAAAGACAGCTTATTATTACACCAAGATACTAAAAAATATATATACAACAATCACATCCATCCATCTTCTACCGCTTATCCGTCAGGATCTCGGACGTAACAGCTCCAGCAGAGAGCCCCGGGGGGGGGGGGGGGGGGGGGGGAGTGGTGGCGCCATCTGAAATCCACCAACAGCTCCTTGGTCTTTCCTGCGTTGAGTTGGAGGTAGTTCCTCTGGCACCAGAGGATGAAGTCCTGCGTCTGCTCTCTACACTCCCTGTCATCCAACGATGGCGGAGTTGTCAGAGAACTTCTGCAGGTGACAGGTCAGAGGGACCAAAGAAATGGTGAAGAGAAACGGGGGGCCCCCGTACTGCAGATGATGGTGTCTGATTGACACTCCCTGGTCCTCACGTACTGTGGACGGTTGGTGAGGTAGTCCAGGATCCAGGAGGTGAGGGGATGATCCACCCCCAAGAGCTGCAGCTTGTCTCCCAGGAGCAGGGGCTGGATGTGTTAAAGGCACTGGAGAAATCCAAGAACATGATCCTCATAGTGCCCCCAGCCTTTTCCAGGTGGGAGAGGGACCTCTGCAGCAGGTAGATGACAGCGTCATCCACCCCGATATCAGGCTGGTGGGCAAACTGCAGCAGCTCCATCGATGGTCTCACAAGGGGCCAAAGGTGTCCAAGGACCAGCCTCTCCAGGGTCTTCATCAATGAAGATGGTCAGTGCCACCGGCCGGTAGCTGTTGAAGTCCTTGGGATGAGATCCATTTACAGGCATTGGGGACAATGGGGGGTGCAGCAGGGGGGAATGTGTCGAGGGAGGGGCACCTGACTGATTTGCCCACTGATGGTCCCCCCGGACCTGGGGGTCTGGCCCCTTTGTAACCAGCAATGGTTTTTAGGCCTCTCCAGACTCCACTGACGTTCCTCTGCTGCAGCTGTTCCTCTATCTTCTTCCTGTAGTGGTTTTTCCCCTCTCTGATCTTCCACCTCAGTTCCCTCTGTACAACCTTCAGCTCCTCTCTGTTGCCTGATCTAAAGGCCCTCTTTTTGTCTTTCAGGAGAGGCTTTACCTCAGGGTTAATCCAGGCTTTGTTGTTTGGAAAACACCGTACAGTCCTGGTGGGTACGACGTTTTCCTCACAGAAGTTAATATAGTCCGTTAAGAGCAGTCAGTCAGGCTGTTGATGTCCTCCCTGTGAGAGTCAGTGAACTCATCCCACGCAGTAGTGTCAAAGAAGTCTCTAAGGGCGGTGGTGGCAAAGTGGTCTGGCCTGGGAACTGGAAGGTCACCAGTTCAAGTCCCCAAAAGACCCAAGAGTGCTACTGTGGAGTCCCTGTGCAAGGCATCATTCCATACACTGCTCCCCAGACGCCGTACATATGGCAGCCCACTGCTCCTAACACTAGGATGGGTCAGATGTTAACGATTAAGGGTATCCTTCGCCTCAGATGACCACTTCTTCACGCTGCGTGTGGGCACAGGCTGTCTGTAAACCAGGGGTTGATACACAGGCAGGAGGTGGACCAGGTTGTGGTCAGATTTGCCCTGGGGAGGAAGAGGTGATGAGCTCTACGCCTCCTTGGTTGGCGTAGAGCAAGTCCAGTGTTTTATGTCTCTGGTGGTGCAGGTGACATATTGTTTGAATGTGGGCAGAGTTTTTGAGAGAGAGGCATGATTGAAGTCCCCAGAGATAAGGATGAGGGCAGTTGGGTGCTGTGTTTGCAGTCTGCTTACTGTAGAGCTGATGACGTCACACGCCTCATCAGCATTAGTTGGGGGAATATATGCCGCTATCGCGATAACATGCGAGAATTCCCGAGGCATAGGCCTATAGCAGTCTTTCTCAAAGAGTGGTCCGCGGACACTGGTGGTCCGTGAGCGACCCCTAGTGGTCCGTGAGTATTTTGGTAAAATGTCACATTTGAAATTAATAAGTTTAAAGTGTTTCTCAAACTGTCTTAAAATGACTAGTATAGAGTGTAGCATAGATGTAGCGTAGCTACGTAGGTTCGTAGCTACGAAGGTTACGATCTTACGTCATAAATGATTTGCACGGTCAATTTGAGCTGTCAACTGACAAGATGAATCGATGGCTAAAGACAGGGTCAGTTAAAAGAAAATTAAATGACAAATCTGACGTGACAGTCAAGGTGCATCGTCCTGATGCAGGAGATCCAGCAACTACAAGTGGTTCAGCCGCAGCGACAAGTGATTTTGTGTGCGTTACTGAGTCCCAGGAGAGCGGTTCGCCGTCTAACCACCACCCGGCTGAAAGCTGTGAAACTCGGCTTGATCGCGGAAAGTCCAGCACTAAAGTGAAAAGAAAATATCACAGCGACTACATAAAATTAGGATTTTTCAGTCTCTGGACTGGAGATGAAGAGGATCCCAATCCACACTGTGTTTTGTGCTACGAGTCGTTGGCTAACGAGGCTATGAAACCCGCCAAGCTCAAGCGTCATTTTGAGAGCAAACACAAGGATTACATCGGGAAACCTTTAGCATTGTTTGAGAGAAAACGTGATGAACTTAAAAAACACATGACGAAGGCGCCCTCACATTTTTTTGCGACGGGGGAAAATGCGAAGGCTACAGAGGCATCATACAGGGTATCCCTTCTCATCGCAAAAACAGGGAAACCTCATTCGATAGGTGAGAATTTAGTCAAACCAGCTGCCAAGGTTATGGCTAATGTATTGTTTGGGGAGAAAGCAAGCGACGAAATTAACAGGGTCCCCCTCTCCAATGATACTGTCCAGCGGCGAATAACAGCCATGGCCGAAAATGTGAAAGATCAGCTGATCACACGTTTACGCCAAAGCCAGTTTTTCACACTGCAACTGGACGAGTCAACTGATATCAGGAATGAGGCAAATCTGCTGTGTTTTGTAAGGTACATTTATGATGGCGGTGTGCAGGATGAATTTCTGTTTTGTCATTCCCTGCCAACCAACACCACAGGGGAAGCCATTTTTGACTCAGTCAACGATTTCATCCTGCAGAATAATATCGACTGGACACGATGTGTTGGTATTTGCACAGATGGTGCAACTGCAATGACTGGGAAACACAAGGGACTGGCAGCGCGCATACGCGCAGTTGCACCTTGCGCCACAGCAACACACTGTTGCATTCACAGAGAACAGCTGGCTGTGAAAAAAATGCCATCATGCCTCAAATCAGTACTGGACGAGTCTGTGAAAATTGTTAATACAATAAAAACCAAAGCACTGAACACACGTCTTTTTACATCTCTGTGTGATGAAATGGGAAGTGAACACACAAAACTGCTTTTCCATACTGAAGTTCGCTGGCTGTCACGTGGGAAAGTTCTCACCCGTCTATTTGAACTGCGCGATGAGGTGATGTTATTCTTGCATCATACTGATGAACTGTATGACAGACTGCATGATTTCCAGTGGCTCTCAAAATTGGCATACCTGGCCGATGTCTTTAGCGCACTCAATGCTTTGAACTTAGCGCTGCAGGGAAAAGCCGTCACCGCCTTCAATGTGCAGGACAAAATTAAAGCCGCACGTCTCAAGATGGAATTGTGGTGTGTCCGTCTGGATCGCCAGGAGTTTGACTGTTTTCCGATGCTTGTCGATTTTCTTCTCGCTGCAGATGAAGAGCTGGACGGCGGCACAGTTGCAGCCTTCAAGGAACATCTGCAAGGCCTTCACTTTCAGCTGGGAAGATATTTCCCAGAACTAGATGCAGGCTATGAGTGGATCAGGAATCCATTTGGGGACAAAACGCACATCGAACACGTCGGTTCCAAGCTCCCATCAAGACAGGTTGACAGCCTTGTGGACATCGCATCTGATGGGACACTGAGGATGACTTTCAGAGAGAAAAGCTTGACGGACTTTTGGGTCCACGTCCAGCCTGAGCACCCAGAGCTGGCTGACGCTGCTCTGAAACTGTTGGTGCCGTTTCCAACCACCTACAACTGTGAAGTTGTTTTTTCTACACTTGTTGGTCTGAAAACAAAGCAGCGTAACAGGATCAATGTGGACTGTGATATGAGACTAAAACTCTCCAGTTTGGATCCAGACATTGTTTCACTGATGTCTCAGCACAAGCAGCACCATTCCTCCCATTAGGTAGCAACAGAGACACGCAGTGTATGAGTGAGTAAACAATGCTATTTGTAAATGTAACAGTGTAAATAATGACCTTGTGTTTATTGTTCAATTCTTGTTAAACTTGGGCCTGCAACCATAGTTTTACTGTATTTTATTTTTGAAAATACACAGCAAGTTAGTTAGTGTCGTAGCTACTAAATGCGGTGCATTTTGCGTATCTCTCTGTTCGCTTGGACATAAACTCAGTAATAATGTCTAGTATGTTTCATATGATGTGTAAAATCTATCAGCATTTACCGTTTAAATCGCATGTGAACGAAATGCTTGTAGAATCCGTAGTTGTATTTGTATTGTTGATTTAATGTGTGAACGAGCGATATAGAGAAGGTCACATAAAGCTGTTATTATTAGGCTGTAATTTGTAATATACTGTTGGAGTAGTAAGCAGGCCTATTGTATTTATTCTAGTTTATATTTAGTTATATTTGGTGTATATTTAGTTATATTTAGTGTATATTTCTCCTTCCTTCTTTGTATTGAACTGTTGCACCTCAATTTCCCTCGGGATTAATAAAGCTTCTTGAATCTTGTTTTGGGATATTGGGGGAGTTAGGTGGTCCGTGAGTATTTTTTTATTGGTTAAGTGGTCCTTGGTCTGAAAAAGTTTGAGAAACACTGGCCTATAGTGTGTGGCCGCATGCTAAGAGCTAGCAGCTCAGTCCCTGTTGCAGATCCTTTCTTTAATATTGATGTGCCCAGGGTTACACCATCTATTGTTCACGAACACAGCCTGCCCTCATCCTTTCCTCTTACCACTCCCTCTCGTCCTGTCCGCCGGCAACAGATGAAAACCGTCCAGTGTAGCATTACTGTGTTCGGGGGTTGCTCCGTTAGCCACGTCTCTGTAATCACCATGATGCTGCTCTCCCGATACTCCTTCTGATGCCAGTGTTCCAGTTTAACTGGATTCCGGTTCAACTGGTGGCGTTTGTTTACGTTTTCCACTCCTTGAGCGTCATGTGACGCTGTACTTGCCGAATCACATGTGGTTGCCAGGTTCGTCATTTTCACCTTACTTGTGTGTCTGAAGTGTGACCAGACAATATTAAAAAAAAAAAACTCGGCGAAAGAACGTAAGCATCACTTCATGTAAATGTGCATGTGGAGATCACCTACAGACAACAACACAAAATATGCTGGCCAAGAAATAGAACATATATATACAATATTCCAATCTGAAAATGTAAATCTCAGCCATGATCGTTATTACGCCACCGACCGGCTCAAACAACACCGTGCTTGAACCATATACATCTTGTCAGCTATTGTCAGCTGTTTACAATCACCGTTTAACATGGATGAAATAAACCCCACCCATGTTAACTGGTGATAATCACAATATGACACAGGCAGACTGTGCCAACGCAAGCCTCAAAATTGAATGCAAAAGCCATGTGTTACGTGTTTCATTCCGCCCTGTCTCTACCCGACACAGAATGGACGATTAAAGCATATTCCAGTTTGCTTACACTGTTTATTTCAATCCATCACTGGCTCACAACATAGTACTTGCAACTCTGAACAACTACCGTTCCTAGGTGTCACACTCTAACAAGTCCGTGTTGAAACAAACACTACATAACAATACTATTGTTACATCCTTTTTCTTTTCCTTTTGTAGTGTGATATATTATTCAACAGTCTTACTTCAATAACATCACATAACTGTAAACCTAAACCATGTCACTTTATTTGTATCTTCTGCTAACAATAAACACATTACCAAATAAAAATGTGTTCCTTATCAATGTTGAAAATAACTCTTCTCTCTGTGACATCTCAAAACAATATTGTACAAATAACATTTAACAATGCTTTCCAACATGTTCTCCTTTTTTAAATTTTTTCTTTTATTATTTTCAGTGTCCTTATACCACAGTTCAGCCTGCATAGTCCTTCAGGTACCCTGGCCTAACAACTGCTCGACCAGATTTGGTAGTTACAGTCTGTTGTGTGTCACCCACGACTCTGTCAGGGGTTGCAACAGTCTCTGGTGTTGTGTGAGTTTCTTCAGTCACTGTGTGGTTCGCCACACCGGGTGCTGTGCCCTGGTCCCGTCTTAGGTGACGTCGATTCCTCCGAAGAACACCTCCAGTGTCCAGCTGTACTGCATAGGACCTGTGGTCCACAGGATTCACCACCGTAGCCTTTCTCCAGACTGTGTGGGGATCAAACGGCTGTATTCTAACACGGTCTCCCCGTTTCAGTGTATCCATGTCCTTGGCTGTCCTGTTGAAGTATTTGGCTTGTCTCCTTTGCCTGTCAATCAGTTCTCGTGTTGTTTGTTTTACCTCTGGCTGCAGAAGACTATCCCTTGTTGGTAGTAGGGTTCTGGTTCTCCTACACAGCAGTCTCTGAGCTGGGCTTGTCTTTAGTCCTTCAGTTGGTGTGTTGCGGTGATCCAACATTGACAGGTATGGGTCCTCTCCTGCAGCTTTGGCTTTCCTCATCAGTCGTTTTGCTGTTTTCACAGCAGACTCTGCCTTCCCGTTGCTTTGTGGGTATCCAGGAGATGAAGTTCTGTGCTGAAACTTCCACAGCTGACAGAAACGCTGGAACTCTTGGGAATTGTACTGTGGCCCGTTATCTGAAACAACTACATCTGGAATACCCTGACGGGCAAAGTGAGCCTTCAGCTTCCTTATCACAGTACTTGATTTTGTATCTGGTAAGTAGTCGATTTCCCAAAAGTTGGAATAGTAATCAACTGTAATTAGGTAGTCTTTGTTGTCATAAGTGAACAAATCTGTACCAACCCTGGCCCACGGCCTACTTGGTACCTCATGTGGATGTAATGTCTCTTTTTGTTGTTTTACATCACATACTGTAAACACCTTTGCTCTAGAGATGTCTGGGAGGATGTCATCGATGGTAGGAAGGGGAAAATGGCTGCGCTTCAGTGCCTTGTTGAGTGGTCTGGGGTCGATGCATATCCTAGGCTTCCCATTAGGTTTCTGCACAGTGACCAGACTGCTGATCCACTCCGTGCTTTTCTCCACCGGTGTGATGATCTCTCTCCTTTGAAGATCCTTTAGTTCTTCCTTCAGTGGAGTCATCATGGCAACAGGGACTCGTCGTTTAGGAAGTTTCACTGGCTCCACCCTCTCATCGATCTCAATCCTGTACTCTCCTTCCAGGCAGCCATCACCTGTGAACACATCTCCGAACTCCTTCTTTATTTGTTTGATGGTTAGTTCACACTGAGATGGTTCCTCTTCAGTTACGATGCTGTCTATAGCTAGAATGTTCTCATATTGTACTTTGATCAGTTTCATAGCTTCACTTGTCTTCCTGCCAAGCAGTGGCAGTTTGCAGTCCTCATTCACTACCACAAACTCCAGCCGGTATAGTTTCTGGTTTCTCGGGTTCCTCACCTTCACCTTGCATTTTCCAAGTGGATGCAGCTTGGTTTTGTTGTACATAATCAGCACTTTCTTTGTGCGTTCCATCTGAGTGTCTGGATTCAATAGATTTATGGGGATTACATTACAGGTAGCTCCACAATCTATTTGAAACTTCACAAGCTCTTTGCCTACCAGCATCCCTGCAAAAAGCTGGCTGTTCTTGGCTTTGTCATCTCTGGTCTCATTGCCAGTCTTTGTCAGTATCTCTGTAGTATTGACAGTCATGACGTCCTCATAATCATCACTGTCCTCTTCAGTCACATAGTGTACCTGTTTTCCTCTTTTCCATTTCTCTGTAGTGGATTTGCACCTGACTGCAAAGTGATTTTCTTTACCACATTTTTTGCAGCGCTTTCCAAAGGCTGGACATTTGGCCTTGTTCCTTTCATGTGTCTTCCCACAGAACATGCATGACACAGTGTCCATGTTTTTATCTTGCCTTGCTGTCTGTTTCACTATGTGTACTTCTTCCACTGTGCTTCCTTCAATGGTTTTGCTATTTTCACGTGACAACTCTGTAGCTCTGCACAACTGTAGACACTTGTCCAATGTCAGCTTTCCCTTTCTGAGTAATCTCTCTCTCAGTCCTGAGTTGTTGTTGCCACATACTATTCTATCACGTATAAGTGAGTCCTTTATGTCTCCAAAGTTGCATGTGCTGGCTAACACTCTGAGATCAGTTACATATGTATCAATGTTTTCATCCCGTCCTTGATTTCTCATGAAAAAACGATACCTTTCTACTGTCTCATTTACCTTAGGGTTGCAATGTTCATCAAATTTTCCAATCAGTTCACTGAGTTTCCTCCTGGGAGAAGTCACATCGCTCATCAAAGTTTCACAAAGTTCCCTACCGGTCTCTCCGATCAGGTAGTAGAACAGTTTCACTCTTACATCCTCTGCCGCCTCAGGCATGGAAAGATCCATGTATAGTGTAAACTCCTCCTTCCATGATTTCCAAGCCTTCGCTATGTTGCTGGTGTCCAAACACAATGTCGGTGGAGGTTTCAAACCTTCCATTTTTCACTGCCGACTGACTGGAGCGTCCTCTTCAACTCCCGCGATTTTCTTGTTAGCCGGCCCGCTAACGTTAGCTAGTTAGCTGCACCGTAGAAGTCCGTTTTTCTGCTCCGTCCTCTTTAAGTTTCCGCTGCCACCATGTTTCATTCCGCCCTGTCTCTACCCGACACAGAATGGACGATTAAAGCATATTCCAGTTTGCTTACACTGTTTATTTCAATCCATCACTGGCTCACAACATAGTACTTGCAACTCTGAACAACTACCGTTCCTAGGTGTCACACTCTAACAAGTCCGTGTTGAAACAAACACTACATAACAATACTATTGTTACATTACGGACAAAACACAAGCATGGCCATCTGAAAGGATATCGCTTTGTTTTTTAGCCTTAAAAAGTGCATATAGTGACCATTACAAAGCACATATCAAACGCTATGAAAATAGCTGCTGTGAGATACGAACCCAGTCATGCTTTCAAAAGGTATTAATCCACTGTCTTACCGCTAATGGCCTGAGCTACCGTTCAGACGTTGAAAGAACCAGGTGGATATTTATTATTGACTATTTACTTGGGTTCATTTCATCCATGTTAAACGGTGATTTGTAAACAGCTGACAAGAGCCGACAAGATGTATATGGTTCAAGCACGGTATTGTTTGAGCCGGTCGTCGGTGGAGTAATGAGTAACATTCATGGTTGACATATATATTGCCCAAATGTACGGATTCGAATCATGTTGCTGGAGTATGAATATTGTTTATTTTCATTTTTTGGCCAGCATATTTTGTGTTGTTGTCTGTAGGTGATGTTGACGTATTTTCGCCGAGGTTTTCCACGTTGTCTGGTCACACTTCAGACACATAAATTACGTGAAAATGACGAACCTGGCAACCACAACATCTGGTGGAAAAGGTAAACAAACTTCACCAGTTAAACTGGAACACCGGGTTAACACCGCTAGCTGGTCCATCTTGTTAGGGAGAGATCTTACGTTCCCCATGATGACGGAAGGAAGCACAGATCTGCAATGTCTCCTCCTTGCTTGCAGCCTTGCCCCGGCACGGCGTCCCAGCTCATGGGGGACAACGGGCCTATCGCCGGTTAGCATCGCCATGCTATGGGAGGCTAACAGCTGATCGCGAGTGTAAACAATGGGATGATCACTTCACGATGAAACCCCAGACACCGTGGTGAACAGAAAAAGTAGCCAAAGCAGTGCAAAAATGATGGGCTTGGCGTCCATTGTGCAACTTTAGGTTAAGCAGAGCTAAATACAATAAATAGAGCAAAGAGAAGTACGTTAAATAAAGTAAATAAAGGAAACTACTCAGTGGTGTGTAGTAGCTGCTGTAATAGCCACTCTGTACGGTGCCAGAAGAAAACATGAACATTAACAAATATTAAAATTAGATCAATATTTTATCATCTTTAAATGTCCCAATTATGAATAACACATACCTCAAAATAATCCAACAAAAAAGACATAATGAGACATGTTTAAATAGTTTCTTTTAGAAAAACAACTACATATAAATATTAAAATCACAACACAATCAGAGAGTATAACATAACCATATCCATTATAAATAAAAAGCAAATATATATGACAGATTTATTAGATAACTAAATGTTGTCCCAAGAAATACTCATTCATTATGTGCACTAAATAATCTGTATAGAAACAGCAGGGCAGACACTGTATGGTGTTCAAATGCATAATGTAAACAAATGTTTTCTTTTTCATCCACACGATTCTTATATATTTCTTTATAACAAGACAAAACACATACTTCACAGGGTTACAGTATTTCAGACACTACACACCTCAGGGATTTAGAAAGCCTCCTCGCATAAACAGTGGTTCCTGGTAACAAAATACTGATTCAATGACATTATAAAATGGCATTTAAATTCAGTTTACTGCCTGTATGTCATAGATTCTTAATGTATTTGTTTATGGTCCTTCATTTGTGTTATTTTTCTTTTCTTTGCTGCATTGAACGTTATATTCCGTACTTGTGTATTTTTCTTCTTGACTATTTGCTTGTAGCTGTTCCCAATTCTCTATTGGGAACACCAATTGTAGCTGTTCCCAATTGAGTATTTTCAGTTTTTATTTCAAGCACTAGTAAACTTGGTTTTTGATCACTTGCAGGCATGTTGGTTTAACTGTTGATTCTAGACCCATCAGTACTGCTTTTTTCTTTTAGTAGTCTTCCCAACCAGTCTCCCCTTATTACAGAGCTTGTCCAGTGACAGTCACCAGCTCGTCCTCACTGAGGAGAAGCTTTCTGTTGCTGGGATACGTTTCTGAATCACTCCTCAGCTCGGACTTCCTGAGGAGACCCTCAGCGTATTGTAAATATGGCCCCTGCTGATACATAGATAGTAGCAGTCCACTTTCCATATTTCATGTCTGTTTGGGGACTTGAAGTCTGTTTGGGGACTTGAACCGGCGACCCTATGATTCCCAGTCCAAGCCCCTACTGACTGAGCCACTGCTGGACTGCTGATTGCTATTTATTAATGGTGTACCGCACACGCTTAAAACGTGTGTGAAAGTGGATTACTTGAGCTTGATGTAATGTATCAGATACTACCCAGGCATCTGCACATTGCCTAAACAGTTTGACAGATTCCCCTCAAGTATACATCCCAAAATCTGGTGATAATTGACGGTTTAAAGGCACTCGTTTCCCCCCATTGGGCAGTTGTCTTTCTGTTATCCAAGCAGTTGGGATCTTTTACACCCTCCATTAAACAGTGAAGGGATTTTAGGGAGAACTTTGGGTGAGCTCGTGTGAGAGTCAGTGACTGAACATTCGATATGGAAGCTTTTAGATCAGCTGTTTACCACTACACTGCACACCACCCAGAACAACCATTAGATCACACAGACACATGCCAAGGTGTCGTTACAGGAATACAGAAGAGCGTATCCAGCAAATGATTGTGCATTAGTTGACCATATTTTTTTATCTTCTAACAATGTCTTTATTGAGTTTTACATATTTATAACAAACAGTGATATCCACAAATTGTAGTGAATGAGACATGTAAAAAATGAGAAAGCGATCTACAAAATGATACCTACTAATACACTACCAACCAAGAAAAACAAACGCATCAGGTGACAACACCAGGTTAAACTGTTTTTATTATAATATTAAGAAAAATAAACATACAACCACTTCCAAGCAGCTATTTACCTTCAAATATTTCAACAAGGGATCGCTTCTTTCTTTCCTTTGGCTATGAAAGTGAGTTTTTCCAGTACTATACTTGACCATGTTCAGAAACTCCGGAGGTTGAAACGAGTCCTCACCAAGTGTTGATAGCAGCCACCTCCACACTTATACGGCTGAATGCAATCACAGGCTACACCACACACCAGCTTCTCCCAGTCTCCTGCAGAGCCATATGTGAGGCTGACAACTTCACTGGTGGAGGTTGACTTCCAACAACTTTTATCAAGATGTTTCTGCTGTTTGTGTAGCTGTGTGGATGCAGTGAGATGGAACCTGAGGCGGAGCAGCTGTACAGGCAGGTGTTGGCCAACATGGAGGATACTGCCTCTCTGACTGGACATGCCATGCTTTCCCTCCGTCAGCTGCTGGGGAACATCTGGGCCTGGCTGGCTGATGCTCTGCGGTGACTGGAGTAGTCTGTGCTGGACCGCTGTGACATGTTGGATGGCTGCATGATGACAAAGAGGCATCTGTGTGATGGGGGAACAACAAGCCCTGCTAATGCTTCAACAAGAGTTCGACCATCTTGGGTTTTGTAGGTTTCACTCTCTGCTGAGACAGGAGCTGGTACTGTGTTTGCACCAATATTCAGAGCACTGCAGTTATCTTGTGTGTCTAGTTGATAAGGCGTCTCAATGGAGGTCTGCTGCAACACATTCATATCAAACAGTATTATTCTTCAAAATGAGCCAGGAAGGGACATTATCCTGCTTATTACACGGCCAGATACTAAACAAACTAACGACTCGACTCCCAATATTATTTTTTTTAAATGTATTGACTAAAAATTGATCGTATTTCTTCTAAGAAAATACTCTGTTCCACAGCGCACCAACGGCTGGAACTGCGACAACAACAACAACTGTACGGCTGCACTGATCAAGGTTTTCAGTAACTGACCAAGTCTGTTCACAATCTCTGATCCACTAACAAGTCCTTAAACCCTGCTGAGCCCAGACCGAGTTCCTGTTAGGGTTTACTTCCTGTCTGTCTTCTTCTGGTGATTTACCTGACGTCCAGTGCTCAGTATTTTTACCTCTTTTCCTTTCTATTTCTTGATTCTCCTGAGTAGTGCAGACCACTGTCAATATATTCCTTGACAGCAGTCTACACTACTGGATTAACAACGTGTCACATGCTCTGAATTGACCAGAATCGAGTATTCAACAAAGCCATGTAATACATATATATAATGCCAGAAATGCCACCACTCTTCCAACTTCCAACACTGATGTTGGGTCACACAGTGATAGAGTTCTCAATGACGGAGAGGTACCTGATGGGAGAGACTCCTTCCCTAGAAGCCGGAGCATCTATGTAAGACATCCCTTTGTTAATTTTGTTAAGTTTAAAGAAAATAAAACATTTCTGGACAGGAAAGTCCACAAACTTTACTATGACACAATAGACTTTCTAGTATGATACGATACAATATTCTTGCATCACAGCAGCCCTGATACAAGGAAGTGGCCTTTAACTGAACATCACAATCACTGAAGAATAAACATGAAGAGAGAACATCCTCAAGATAACCTAACCTCTAACCTACAGTACATGTGACCTGGGATTCAACTAAACATCTGAACTCAGTGCTTCCGTCTGACCTTATTCAATCGCGGGACCCTGTACCTCTGATATGATGGTAACTATTCTTTCACTCCTCAGGACACAGTTCAAAGACAATGTTTTTGGCCAGCCTCACTACGTTGTTATGGTAGTTCACAGGAAGTCACCAGATGTGCTCACTTTTTTGCCCTAAAGTCCTCCTGTAAAGTCTGTTGGAGTCATATCTTTACGGATTGAGTTTCTGCTGTTACTTCTTGATAATGAAAATTATTCGGTAAACATACATTTAACTGCTCATTACATCTCTACGTTATATACCACCAGGCGTGAGTCTGTGAAGACTGGTGTTTACCGAATAATTTTCATTATCAAGAAGTAACAGCAGAAACTCAATCCGTTGGACAAGCACATTGTTTCAGGCACCATTGTTGCTTCCTTTGCATTAGACAAACAACCTTTTGAAGAAATGCACCAAAGCTTGGGCTTTAACTGCTTCTCCCCTGATAACAAAGCATGTATCACAATGTGCAGGTAGATTTATTGGGAGCGGCCAGTCGTGCACTCATCTCCCCAGTCATGTAATGAAGCAAATATACAAGCCGAGTGGTCAGAGAGGCCGGGGCTAGTTAATGACAGCTTATATCTCCAAGCCTAGCAACGACCAGGCTTGAAATATTTGCTCAGGAGACTTGCCGGGGGTTTCAATCTCACCGCAAATCCATTTATATGTTTGCCCGCTGATTTATGGCCTTATTTTAACTGTCTTCTACATGCAAATGTGCAGCGACCGCTAAAGAAATATACATAATGTGATTCTCAGGGTCATCCCTCCAGCCTGTCAAGTTGAGGAGGAAGCTGCTATGTGTAGAAGTGGAGTGCAAGGGGGGTCGAAGGGATTCAGGGAATTATACCTTCCGGAGGGGGGTGGGGGTGGTGGGGGGGGTTGAAGGCAAAAGGTGGCCGTCCGGTTCCATGGCCCTCGTCTAAATAAAGCCTCCATTAGGCCTTGGGCAGAAATTCATCATCTCCTTCCTCACTACTATCATTATCCCCACACATACATTCCATAAGGTGTGTCATCCATTGACACTGAAGCCCCCCAGGACTCTTCTTTGTTACATTTGGAACTCTAAGATGTTTTTTCTTTAAATGTATATTTATCTGAAGCTTGGCATGGATAATAAGTAACGATTTGATTATCTCTATTTCTGATCAGTGTAATTAGGGCTCTATCATGTCTCATTTGGAGTCTAATTGATTAGAGCTCGGATGTGTGATCCAGTCATTTCTCCTCACACTGCAGCTCTATGCACAGGAGATACTGATTTGAAAATGATTCCCAGGCATGCAATTATGATCATATATCCTGACACGTGAAGAGCAACTTTATTAAAGGGATCTGTCATAGAGGCTCCTTCACCAGTCTCTCTGCGTGGACATGACAAAGTAGATTAATCAATTAAGGCGCAGCAATTGCATTAGGTGGGTATTGCCTTTACATTTTCTTTCACATTATTTCACACATTTTTCACACGCTGGTGTATGTTAATGCAGGCAGGGCTGCAGACACCCCGGTGAAATGTGGCTTTAACACATTATGTGTCTGCACATGGGGGGTGGACAGCTGCTGTTTAGAACGTGTCATTCAGAGCTGTGTTTCCTGGATACAGGATTCAACTTAAACAGCATGCCGTTTTCACGTGTAAATCTGAATTCTAGACAATTCCTTTCCTATTGTGTGGAACAGTGCAGTGTCATTTAAAATATTATTTAATGTAATGGGCTCAATTGATGCACCCCCATCCACCTCTCTCCATCATATCCAGGACCAGGTATCAGAAGTCCTCTCCTCATCAAATCCAGGTCTTCAGCATTCTCTTTATCTCATCATCATCAACACCACATTCTAAACCCTTGTTTGTACTAGTTCTCTCATACAAATATTGTAGTTTTAACAGCACTGTATTTGTTTTGATATGGTGAGTTTCTAAATGTTAAAAGGTCTGCAAAGTCAATAATTGCGGAGTGATTGTTGTGATGTTGTTGACAAAAAAATGTAAACACTTCTTCAAATGTGTGTTCTTCAAACATATCTATCAGTCACTCTGGTATGTCTGGCAATATTGCTGTATTCACCTGTCTTTCCCTAAAGGCCAGAAAGAAACCAATTCAGCATATTTTATGTGCTACACATACGTACAGTATGTAACAACATGAATATTTGTACTTTTATTACATGAATTCCTTCTTTCTAGCTAATACTTTCAATAACTCTATATACCGATTCCCCACAAATGTGGTACTTCATTAAAATATCAATACAACTTTAATGAGGTCTGATTTCACGTCAAGCAAACACACAGCAACATTGATAATGACATATAGTGAAACATTCAGCAGTCCTTATTTTAAGGGTCTGGTCAGCTAGTTTACGCTGGGTTAAAAATTCTATATAATGACAATGTTAAAACGAATAAGAAAGTTTAGTCAGTATCCCGTTTTATTCCATTTGTCAGTTTAAATGTTTACGTAGTTACTAGTTATTTCACAATACGGTAAGTTAGTGTAGTATTTAAACAGTTTTGAATACATACCCGACACTACTGGGCACATAGCCTGGAAGTTATCATTTTAGGATTAGGTTTGTACATATAGATGTTTCCGTCCAAGCCAAATTATCCAGGTAAGGCTGATTTAAATGCAGAATGTCAAAGCAAATCTAAGTTTTTTAAGCCCATTCTTTTTTCCCTTTGAGAAATGCACCTATTCTATTCACTGCATACATTTCCAGGTTTTGCCTGTGTGACACTCGGGGGTGTTGAATTTTTTATAACAAAAAAACGGTCTAATAATTGTTGAACAGATGTAAGTGTTGGAGAGTGGGATCCGTCAGAGCTCATAAAATGAAATTAGCATGTTAACCCTGCGACGCCTGGGAATGGGGAGGGAGGGGTGAATGCAGCGGAACACTGACTGAATGGACTCACAGTCGGGATCATCAAGGTGGACTGAAGCGGTGTGTGTGTGTGTGTGTGGGGGGGTGCTGGGACGCAGGCAGCCACGGGAGCAGGAAATTGCACTGGACATACATGTGTGTGTGTATGATAATACTCATCCTTTCTACATGCATGAAATGATCTCAGCTCCCCCTGACACACAGGACTCTCATGACTAAAGTTTGGATAATGGAAACCTTTGGAGGAAGTGTGTGACATTACTGCTGACAGGAAGTCTCAAGAAAAGAAACAGAGACACGTCATGGTATATCCTGTCTCCACTGACAACCCAACCCAGTCTCATAAAAAAACACGTAAGAGCTACATCAGTCCACAGGGCAAAACGTAGCATATTAACAAAAAACCCTCTCAAGACACTGGACACAATATGTTTTCCTATAGATTCCTAATAGCCAGTGCCCATGTCACGTGATCATCAACTTTTCCGGCATGAAAAAGAAAAAACATGGCGCACACCCAACTTATTTTTAGTGGAAAATCCTAAATTGTAGGATAGTTTGGCCATTGTAATGCTTTTTGATTACATTACAAGTGTGTACTTTAAATTCAGAATCTACGTCCAGTGGATGTGTAGGGTCTATAGTTTGATAGATATTACGAAGATTATCTCAGGTCTCGCCAGGAAAATGTGTAAAGACTACATATGTAAACTACAGAGGTTGCTATGCGCGCACATTCTGAAATGTTGAGATTCCCCACCTATCACCAGCGTGAGTCATAGCCATGTGAAGTCATAGCCGGAAGTATGTTTTACCTTACTGTTGATTGATTTCACAGTGATATCTGCAGTAGCTACTTATGAAGTTGGATGTTTTAGTGGTGGTGCACCTCGGGAGTTGTGGCTGATACAATAAGAACAAAAAATGTTTTTTTTAAATGATACTTTAATCAGTGTGTGCTTGCTGTTCTGAAAGTCATCACATAAATACATTGTAATAAATGGTTGGGCTGCATTAAATATTACACATCTGCCGTACTTCTTTATGTATAGAGCCCTAATTAGAAGACTTTTGAACAAACTGGACACAACGAGACTGACTGCATGACGTGGATAATAAATATATCCGCATTGAAGAACATCTTTAATTTCTCCTCGCACAATAGGTCTCCTTGCAGTATCAATACTAATTCATATTTGATCAAATTGGGAGATTTGGTCTTTTTAAAACCCTGACAGCACCTCTTGGCATACCAAAAAGAAACAAAATATGGTGTCGTTTTGGTGCAGTTTTTATATAAAGATGTCATTGATGTTCTTTGTATTGAAGAATGTAAATACTGAGTTAGGAGTATAGTCTGGGGTTTCAGGTGATGAGGGACACATCTATGGAATCAGAATTTCAATCCCTAACCATTAAATGAAGAAAAATCTACATTTACATGAAGGCATTGTCTATCATTTAGTTTCATTCAGATGTTATTACATGTCTTCTCTGAAAGACTTTGTTACCAAGGTCCAATAATAAAGTTTATGGTTATTGTTATAACATTTATGTCATGTCTGTATGTCTGTTTAGTGATCCATGTTCCATTTACATGAAGAAAACATAACGTATTGATTAGCACCATCAGGGAGGGAAGGGATAAACATGTTGTTACATGGTGTTTTACAAATCGGAAATTCACGTGTATAAAATTGAAATATGTGAAATAATGTAGTTATATCCTAAAATGATGTGAACACAGGAAAAAAACTACACATCTTCAGATGTTATATATATATACATATATATATATATATATATATATATATTTATATGTATATATATATAACATCTGAAGATGTGTATATATATATATACATATATATATATATATATATATATATATACACGTGTCCTACCCTTTTTATAAAAAATCATAGTATTGGGTTCGTGATGACCTCAGAATAAATCGTATTTAACAGTAGTGGTTAAATGAAGCATTTTGGGACATGATAGCGTCATGGCTTTTATAATAAAAATGTAGATCATTCTGCTTTGGTATGGACTTTAATAGCTCAACATAAATCTGGTACTACCATTCCCAAGGTGGTCTTCGGTGATCCTCTTTTCCTTCTGCGACACTATGAAGTTGGCACCTGTTCTTAGCATTGTTAACATTCTGATGTCCATACTCACAGAGAGGCTGAAGGTTACTAGTCTTGCTTATTAATTTGCCCCCATCTTTCATTGTTTCTCCAAAAAGAGAGGATTTGCCACCATTTGATGTGTATCACATACTAAGAAATGGCCCCCCCAGGACCAAGACAAGTAGTCAGGTCCTGGATTAGTGTTGGCAGATCACAGTGATGTTTGTGCTCTTACATCTCATTCAACATGGGTTTCTAAAGACATCTCAAACACAGAAGAGTAAATAGCATGACATTCAAAGTGACTCGCTGATCAGAGAGTCCAGCTCAGCCTCTGGTCTCTCCCTTCACTCACCCTCACGTCGATATGCAGTGTGAGAAACATGTTATTTTCAGATTTTCCACAACATCTGTGCAGGTCGCTGGTATTTAAATAAACAAGTGTGTGTGGCTTGAAACTGGTTGGTGTTTACAGTGTTTTGGAGTGGATCCCGCTGGGTCTCTGGTGTATTGCTGGCATCACTCGACTCGCTTGATCTGGTCCGTCTCGCAGGACCAGGCTGGCTGAATAATTTAACACTGACCCGCGCCTCAGCGAACAGGCCTGAAGTTTGACCTGAAGATTTATTTTAACTGCGAGGGCTCAGAGTAAACACTGAGCCGCTCTCTGCACGGCATGGAAACTTGTGTATCCCTCATGTTTATGTAATGTTGAACATTACCCTCTTTTCAACCCTCTCGCCTCATACTCACACCACAGTCTCACATCCTCTTCATCTCTGCTGCCGGCCCTGTGTGGGACTAATGAAGTCTTCCATGGATAGTTGGTGCATTTGTTTTGGGATTTGATTTTGTTGTGTTAAAGGGACACTCTATGCGTACAGCTCTAACCTTTTGAAAGGAACACTTCTTCAAATTGAACCCATTCATTCACCTCACTCGTCTTTGAATTAAAAGACCGTTTATTCCAGGCCCCCGAAAAGCCTGCTGCACCTTGATGAAGCCCTTTAATAAAAGCCTATTAATACTTTGAATAGCCATATGATATAAATTCACTAGCTGTTAATTACATCAGCCTGTGAATAATTTACAGTGTGCAAATAAATTGATAGCACAGTCGTCCGTTGAGCAGCACAGAAAGACAGGAGGCCGCTTTGATTCAAATGGTGCGTGCGTTGTGTTTGCACCTCCCACAGAATACACAATCACCTCTGATGAGCCTAATCATCCCCTTGTGCTGCCGTATTAGACGAGGGCCATCAAGAGCTAACCGATCCAGTGCAACCCGTGTATGCAGCTGTGTGGTGACATCATATCAATATTTAAAATCTTTCTTATGCATGTATTCCGGCTTGTCCGCCTTCATTAAGGCCATTCCTCATCCCTCAGGCTGGGACACGTTCCCTTCGGAGCGCTCACATGAAGGCTACGAAGAGATGCCACCGCGGCTCCTGATCTTCTCATGTTTGAGTTCCACCGCTATTATCTGGCTCCAGAACACGCAGGCCGGATCCACAAAGTGAACACATCCTGAACTCACATCGTGCACTCCTGTATACTGAAAGCTTTTATAATCACACGCAGTATTTATATCTACCTTTATTAATATTTCTTCATAGTGTGGACCAAAATGACTTATACAACCCTAAGCTTGGTTTAATCTAGACTGTCTTATTTTGAGGAACAAAACAACATCTCTTAAATCTATGACGTGTTTTTTGTAATGATTATTGGGAACATTATGCCATGGCCAAGCATAATACTGATTTCTGATTGGCTAGGATATGTTAAATATAATCCTTTACATGGACATTGCGACATTGAATCAATCCAAACCAGGCTGCAAGGAATTTGATGCAGATGTTTCCCATGTGTATTAGAAATAAAGAAACCATTGAATCTGGAAAGATTTATGCCTCTTCAGGTGTTAACCTATATGACCCAAATGTGTTAAACGTTGTGCATACGTAAGATAGGAAATGTACGACAACCCATGGCTTGTAAGCCTCTGTAGTGTCAAAAACATTTTGCAGTCTGTGTCTCAACCCGGACCATCATTTTGGTACATTGGTTTGTGTCCCTCCACCAGAAACCAGATAGAAAAAGTATAACAGCATTAATTCAATGTATCTTTACTTGTATATCCTGAGTCTTGGACAGAACAGTAAACCTGTATTATTGACTGTTCAAGGTTTATGAGAGCGCTGAGACTAAACCAAAACAGTTAAGTTTGGGCAGTGTCCGAACTACGGGGGGACTCGGGGGATCCGAGACCCCCTGAAACTGACACGAGATCCCCCGAAAACATGATTTGGGAAATGTTGGGGGGTCTCTAAAATATTGGCAAAATGTGTTTTATTGATATTGAAATCGTGTGTAACGGGAACTATTTGCATATCAGAAGTGTTGTGTTTACATCAAAGATAAAAAATAAACAGATATGACAACGACTGCAGTCTATCCCCAACATTTCTCACGAATTCTAGGCCTGTTTGTGTGTGGTTGTGCCTCTTTCCCATGCGCATTTTGATACAATGTATGTTGTGGGTGTGGCCGAAGTTTGAGAAAGTGTTTTTTTAATAATTCCGTCTTCAGTCAGATCGTGTAAGTGCAAGTGGTCAGCGTTAGCAATGGCTAAACGACAGCAAGGCACTCTTTCCCATTTTGGATTTTTAAAAAAAAGCAAAAGTTCTGAGGAACAAGATGTTGTTCAGTCAGCAGATGACAGTGGACAAGCGTCCGCAACCACGTGCATTACTGGAAACGCTGGACCCACGGTCAGCGTGCAGCAGGACCAACGGTCAGCATGCAGCATGCAGCAGGATCGAGCAGGCAGCGTGGAGCTATCTGCCGGTGAGTCCACGTCCGTGGCCCTCTCTCACCCGAGCATCTGGACGAGCCAGCAGTGGACAGAGTGGAAGTCTCGAAACCCCTGGCTGTATTCACCCTATTCTCCATGGTTACAAGGGCGGAGCCATCTTGTTTATTTTGTGCTAGTACTTCCGGTGGAACAGCTGAGGCGTTCGCTAACATTAAAAGCAAGGGCAAAAAGAAGTCAGGTAAAATGACGAGTATAATTTGTGCAGTCCGTGGTTGCCATAACAATTGGAGAAAAAGAAGATTGTCTCTTCAGCAACAGTGTTTTACTCACGGGAAGAAGCGAATTGAATGCTGTGGGCCATCGTTTCATCTATATCCGCCTCCTAGCGTTGAGGAAGACCGGCGTCTTTGGCTGAGGGCACTTCACTTAAAAAAAACTCCAAAAAGACCCTATGTCTGTTCGTTTCATTTTGTGGATGGTAGACCTACTACCCAACACCCGTATCCCGAGAAATGGCTTGGGTATGAAGCTCCGGTGCGACGTCCGCGACGACAGCTTGTTAGGCAATCAGGTAAGTTCTCAGAACATACTTTGCCATAACGCGAGTTAGTAGCTGTGGTAACATTCTGTTATCGACTGCTTGTCAACAGTTTTAAACGATTGTAGTTTAGGAGTAAATGTTTTCAAAATAGTGTTACCTTAGTTAAGCCATGACAACACGGATACATCTTAGTTTTAACTGAGTCATTATTTTCATAGAGGCATCAACCAGCAATGCTGCTGAGGCTGAGCCTGAGCTCGAGCCGGAGGGTGATGGACATCGCGACATCGGAACGCAGTGGGAGGATCAATGCATGACCGATCACAACTATGCTGCAAGACCTTTACTTCACCAACCTCTGCTGTGTGACCAGGCAACCCAGTGCTCAGCGAGCACTGCAAAATATCAAGAGCTTGTGCGAAATGACAACCTGAGCCTACTTTACAACTTTAAACGTACATCACAGGGGGCCATCTCCTCATGTCGTCCATCCACTCTTTTATTTGACTAGGGTGTTGTAAAATTTCACCTCCACTACTACGAACAGCATCGCTTGTCTCTGCCCAGGTAACATCCATCTTAAAGGTCACACTAAAGGTTAGGTTACACTAGCTAACCGGAACTAGCTGACCAGAAGATCATACACAAAGCGGAAGAAAAAAGCCGTTAAAAATGGGCGGGGCGTAATAGGGTGAATACAAAGGATGGCAAGTTGGGATGCTCTGTCTGCCGGGACACAAAAACCCTTTTATCGGAAATGGGAAGTGGCACACACCTGTCTGAGGAATGGATACACGGGGATGTAAGTAGCCAGACACAATTCGGGTTACGTAAAAAAATATACAAACATAGGGATAGCAACGCGCACAGAAGGGCAGTCGAGATAACAGAAACCAAGCAAAAGGACATTCTACCCAACAGGGTTACTGCGATTAATGCCAAAGCGACAGAAGAAACGGCACTGTCCTTTAGATCGGCCTATATGGTGGCCAAGGAAAGGCTAGCCTATCAGAAGCTACCTGCTATAATGAAATTGCAAGAGCTGAATGGGGCAAAAGTGGGTCCTGTGCACAAATCAGACAAATCATGTGCTGAAATGATTGGTCATATTGCGCAGGAAATGAGAAGAAAGTTAGTTTCAAACATAAAAGAAATTAATTCAAGAATCAGCCTAACCATCGGACGTGCCTATCTCATTATTTATGTAAGATGTGACGTGAGTGGGAAAGGAGACGTGGACAATGTATTTTGGACATTGCAGAGCTGACACAGGGCACAAATGCAGAATCCATTTTCAATAGTTTGAGACAGAGTTTGCGCCAAGCTGGGTTAGATGACGAGTTTTTGGGCCGGAACCTCATTAGCATCGCCACAGATGGTGCTGCAGTCCTCACCGGTAAAACCACTGGGCTGATTGCGAGGCTGAAACGCGATTTCCCCAACATACAGTCAATCCACTGTCTCGCCCACCGCCTTGAATTGGCTGTCCATGACTCACTCAAGGAGGTTGCTGGATGTAACCACTTTGAGATTTTCATCTCCAAGCTCTATGCTCTGTACCACCAGTCCGCAAAGAATGCACGCTTGCTTGAGGACGCGGCTGCTGACCTCAATATGCAGGTTTTGAGAATCGGACAAATATTCACTATACGATGGGTGGCTAGTAGCTTTAACACCGTGAGAGCAGTTTGGAACAACTTCCCCGCATTAGCGCGCCACTTCAAAACAGCAAGTGAAGATCCAGGTCGAAATGACACAGAGAGAAACTGAACACTGAAGGCCGAACAACGCGCGTCCGTGGGCCTGTTTAAAGATGTGGAACTGTCCGAGAGCAGGGAGAAAATTAACCGGCGTCAGTTCTATCAGTCGGTGATTGACGGACTTAAAATGCGCATGCCAGAGTCGGACCTTGTCCAGATGTTTAAACCCCTGGAAAAGCACTTCTGGCCAAAAGACCGCAACTCGTTAATCATGTATGGAGAACATGAAGTACGGAAACTAGCGAAAACACTAGGCGAGTCGGCTAAAGAGGGAGCGGATGAGTTTCGTGACTGGAAGTTGCAAGGTGGCGCTCCGGGCAAAACACTGGAAAAGTTGTGTACAGCAAGCAGGACATATCTCCCAACCTCGTCAGAGTGTGAAAGGGGGTTTTCGGCCGTCAATAATACGGACAGTAAAACCCGCAACAGACTGTGCGAGAAAAGCCTGTCATCGCTACTTTTTGTGGATTTAAATGGACCCCCACTGGAGCGTTTTGACCCAGCACCCTTCATCACATCATGGATCAAATCAGGTCATCGCATGTCCACGTCATGGGTTTCTGGACCAACAGCCAAGGAAGACGAGCCAAGGCCTTTGTGGTCTATTCTGCTTTAAAGTAAGACATGATGCATTTAATTATTCCTATATGCTGGGTTTGGAAACGCCTGATGGATTCGTTCCTGTTTGTGGTGCCTATTTGTTTGTTGACGCTTGTTGCCGTGCAAGATTGGTTGCTTTATTGTGTATGCCGATGTGAACATGATTTCCAGTGATCTTTGGTGGGTGTGTTGAGTAGGCCTATGTTGCCTGTGTTTTTCTTGCGTGTGGTATTATTGTTGACACGATGTTGTTTTTGAGCATGCCAACGGACATGATTTCCCCTTATGATTGCAGACGCGATGCGTGTGTGGAGGTGTGGAGCCTGTGTGCGTAATTGCCGTAAAGCTGTGCTGTCCGCGTATGATTCTGTATGTAGGCTTGTGTTTTCGAGATCCGCGCTCTGAGTCAAGAGCCCCCCCCCCGAGAGAAAAATGGGACCCCCCGAAAATCTCGGCATAGTTCGAACACTGAGTTTGGGCTAAAAACAAATCCATGAGCTGAACATAGTTCAGCAGAGCTGCAGAGGGTGGCTGTGGCGCAGTGGGATAGTGTGCTACTCTTCGGATCAGGGGAGAGAAGGTTTGAGTCCCACTGCAGTCAGCATGTAGTTGTGTCCCTGGGTAAGTCACATCTTGGGAGGCACATTTAGATGGCGCCGAGGATGGCTGCCATGCAAACCGCCCAAACGAGCCCTATCATCCAATATGATAGAGAACAACTTTCAAACATCAGGTCGCTGGTGGACAGCAATAATCCACGACGACCTGCAAACAATGGAGAGTCTCTTTGTTTACCTGCTGGAGCTCTACCTGCTGGAGCTCTACCTGTGGAGCGCAGGAGGAAGAGACGACGAGGCTGAGGAAACGTGAAAACAGGTTTACTTCTGGCAAATGTCCACTCCCTGGATAATAAACTGGATGAACTTCGTGGCAGGATGGCATTTCAACGGGACATTAAGACCTGTAATGTTTTGGTTTTCACGGAGACTTGGCTCGACCCCACGATACCGGACGCCGCCATTGCTCCACACGGATTCTCCATTCATCGCCAGGACCGGACAATAAACTCAGGGAAGAGCAAGGGAGGAGGTGTGTGCCTCATGATTAACAACAAGTGGTGCTCAGATGTGGAGATCATTTCTTCGGACTGTTCTCCCAGCCTAGAGCACATCATGATCGGATGCCGGCCTTTTTATCTGCCGAGGGAGTTCACATCTATTGTTCTAACAGCAGTGTATGTTCCGCCGCACGCTGACAACAACACAGCGCTGGAGGAGCTGTATGGGATTATCGACAGGACAGAGACTTCTCGGCCAGAGGCCACATTTATTGTGGCCGGGGATTTCAACAGAGCCAACATGAAGAAAGTCCTGCCGAAATACTATCAGCACGTCAGCTGCCCCACGCGCGGTGGAAATACACTGGACCATGTTTACACTCCTTTCCGGCATGGATATAAAGCCCTCCCCCAACCCCCCTTCGGCAAGTCAGACCACATATCTCTTCTTCTGCTCCCTGTTTACCGGCAGAGACTGAAGAGGGACCGACCTGTGACGAGGACAGTGCAGCGTTGGTCCGAGCAGTCTGACTCTGCTCTCCGCCACTGCTTTGGCATCACGGAGTGGTGTGTGTTTGAGGAGGATGATATAGACACACACACTGACGCGGTCATTTGCTACATCGGCAAATGCATCGATGACGTCGTGCCGCGGATTACTGTACGGACCTTCCCAAATGAGAAGCCCCTTAAAGCACGGGCCATCGTGCACAGCGGCGGTGATTTGGATGAGTACAGGAATTCCAGGTATGCACTCCGGAGCGCTATTAGCAGTGCGAAAAGACAATACAGGGACAAGGTGGAGTCTAACTACAAGGGCTCCAACGCCAGAAGCATGTGGTCTGGACTAAAAACAATATCAGACTACAAAAGGACAACGAGTGGAAGTGTCTGCATCTCTCCCAGATGAACTGAACACATGTTATGCACGCTTTGAGAGGCCCCCGGCTGTGGAGGCACAGAAGGCCCAGGATCCCTGCTCACTGGTTTTAACCAGTGCAGATGTGTGTAGATCTCTGAAAAGGATCAACACACACAGGGCTCCTGGACCTGATGGCATCCCTGGCCGTGCTCTCAAGGTATGTGCAGTCCAGCTGGCAGATGTGTTCACAGACATTTTCAATAGGTCACTGCTCCAGTCTGTAGTCCCCACATGTTTTAAAGAGTCCATCATTGTCCCTGTCCCCAAAAAGACAAAACCCATCTGCCTCAATGACACCTCCTCCCTCCCTGACTCACTGGACCCCTGCAGTTTGCCTACAGGGCAAACAGGTCCACGGATGATGCCATCTCCCTCACCCTCCACACTGCCCTCTCCCACCTGGACCAGAGGAACACTTATGTGAGGATTCTGTTCATTGACTACAGTTCAGCATTCAACACCATTGTGCCCTCCAAGCTCATCATTAAGCTCAGGGACCTCGGGCTCAACAGCGCCCTCTGTGACTGGATCCTGAGCTTCCTGACGGGCAAATCCCAGGCAGTGCGGATGGGGAACATCACATCCTCCACCTTGACCCTCAACACCGGAGCCCCTCAGGGTTGTGTGCTCAGCCCTCTCCTCTACTCCCTGTTCACGCACGACTGCGTGGCCACACACAGCTCCAACACCATCATCAAGTTTGCTGACGACACGACCGTCATCGGCCTGATCACAGACGGCGGCGAGACGGCGTACAGAGAGGAGGTCAGAGCCCTGACATCTTGGTGCCAGGACAACAACCTCCATCTCAACGTCAGCAAAACAAAGGAGCTGATTGTGGACTACAGGAAGAGGCAGAGAGAGGCACACACACCCATCACCATCGACGGGACTCCTGTGGAGAGAGTCAGCAGCTTCAGGTTCCTCGGGGTAAACATCAGTGAGGACCTGACATGGGCACATCACACCAGGGTCATATCCAAGTCGGCTCGACAGCGGCTCTTCTTCCTCCGCAGGCTGCGGAAGTTCAACATGGACTCCAGGATACTCTGCAACTTCTACAGGTGCACCATCGAGAGTATCCTGACTGGCTGCATCACCGCCTGGTATGGCAGTTGCACCGCCCTCAACCGTAAGACTCTACAGAGGGTGGTGAAAACTGCTCAGCACATCACCAGGACGGAACTGCCATCCATGGAGGACCTCTACACCCAGCGGTGTAGGAAGAAGGCCGGTAGGATATAAAAGGACCCCCATCACCCCAGCAACAATCTGTTCTGTCTGCTGCCGTCTGGCAGACGGTACCGCAGCATCCGGACCAAGACCACCAGACTCAGAGACAGTTTTATACCACAGGCTATAAGACTGCTGAACTCCTGAGCTCTGTGAATGTGTGCTCACATCTGTTTATAGTACACACATACATATATATACAGTGGGGCAAAAAAGTATTTAGTCAGCCACCAATTGTGCAAGTTCTCCCATTTAAAAAGATGAGAGAGGCCTGTAATTTTTATCATAGGTAAACCTCAACTATGAGAGACAAAATGAGAAAGAAAATTCCAGAAAATCACATTGTAGGATTTTTAAAGAATTTATTTTCAAATTATTGTGGAAAATAAGTATTTGGTCAATAACAAAAGTTCATCTCAATACTGTGTTATACCCTTTGTTGGCAATGACAGAGGTCAAACGTTTTCTGTAAGTCTTCACAAGGTTTCCACACACTGTTGCTGGTATTTTGGCCCATTCCTCCATGCAGATCTCCTCTACAGCAGTGATGTTTCGGGGCTGTCGCTGGGCAACACGGACTTTCAACTCCCTCCAAAGATTTTCTCTGGGGTTCAGATCTGGAGACTGGCTAGGCCACTCCAGGACCTTGAAATGCTTCTTACGAAGCCACTCCTTCGTTGCCCTGGCGGTGTGTTTGGGATCATTGTCATGCTGAAAGACCCAGCCACGCTTCATCTTCAGTGCCCTTGCTGATGGAAGGAGGTTTTCACTCAAAATCTCACGATACATGGCCCCATTCATTCTTTCCTTTACACGGATCAGTCGTCCTGGTCCCTTTGCAGAAAAACAGCCCCAAAGCATGATGTTTCCACCCCCATGCTTCACAGTAGGTATGGTGTTCTTTGGATGCAACTCTGCATTCTTTCTCCTCCAAACACGACGAGTTGAGTTTTTACCAAAAACTTCTATTTTGGTTTCGTCTGACCATATGACATTCTCCCAATCCTCTTCTGGATCATCCAAATGCCCTCTAGCAAACTTCAGACGGGCCTGGACATGTACTGGCTTAAGCAGGGGGATACGTAGTGTTTGATGTAGTTTTTCTGGCCCAAATCTGCAGCAAGCGACTGGTTGTTGTTCTGGATTTTGTCAACGTTTATTGATCATTATGACCAAGGTGAGACCGATCCGGGGAGAGTTGAGCAGTGCGACTGATGTGCCTTTCCGATAACTGCTGCACAGGGTAAACAAGTTGCTTGTCAAGGCAACTAATGAGATTCAGTTTTCTGGTGCAGGTTACAACTGGTAACCCATGGTCATGGTAACAAGGTAACTTGGGAGACGTTGAGGTACGTTTTTACACTGATAACGAGTAAGGCATTGGCACAGGAACAGGGAACAAGGTTTAATGGAAGGTGGAGAGTAGATTCTTGGTAGGTGACGTACATGTCGAGGAATTTCAATGATCATTAGAACTCAGTGTGAATCCTGGATTTACTCACAGGGGTCTCTCAAGTTGAGGAGCTAGGATAAAAAACAGGCCTATCATGCTGTTAAAATGGACGAACCTTGCCCTCAGGCGGCTGACATCTTTTTGGCCCATGAAATATGATAGTAGGTACGAATTGCCATCCGCGAAACCATATTTTATATTTCATCTGGCCCATAACCTGTTCAACAATATGGTACTGATACCCCTGCCTCACGACAATGTACAATCAAACTGGCCAGGACGTGTAATCTGCAGTGGTTCAGTAAGTGGGAGGGGGGGGGGTAACGCGGGGGCAAAGGGTACTGGTACACTGCTTTAATAACCAAGGTATCAAGGTTGAACTGAACGTGCATTTTAGGTAGTGGTGTGTTACTCGCTGAGGGATTTGAGCCTGTAAATAATAGGGAAAGGGCCCACACAAAACGAGGGTTATACTAAAAAATTAGAGCCAGTTCGTTGAAGATCTTAATGACAACCCACATTTTAACCGTATGTTATGATAGCAGGAGCGGATGCCCGGTGGCGATCAGCAATGCCGTTGTCTGAAGTACAGACAGCAGGCGAGCAAGTGTAGCCCGCATGAACTCAAACCTGCGACAACCGGCGGAGATGGTGCTGGACCGAGGGGACGGAGATGTAATCCTCCTGAGCAGGAAACAAGGGTGGCTGGTATCCCAGGGAGCATTCGAACGGGGACATGCCGGTGGCAGCACAGGACATGGAATTGTGGGCATACTCGATCCAAGAGAGATGGTCACTCCAAGCCGAGGGGTTGCGCGCAGCCACACAACGCAGCGCGGTTCCGAGGTCCTGATTGGCTCTCTCAGCCTGCCCATTAGTCTGCGGCTGGTACCCTGATGACAGGCTGACAGAGGCCCCCAGCGCTCGGCAGAAAGCCTTCCACACTTGGGAAACGAACTGGGGACCACGGTCGGAGACGAGGTCAGCGGGAATCCCGTGGAGGCGAACGACATGCTGCACAAGCAGCTGGGCAGTCTCTGTGGCAGTGGGGAGCTTAGGAAGCGCAATGAAGTGAACCGCCTTCGAAAATCTGTCCACAACGGTGAGTATTACAGTGTGGCCCTTAGAGGGGGGAAGACCAGTCACAAAATCCAGGCCAATGTGGGACCAGGGCCGACCAGGAACAGGGAGAGGGCGTAACAGACCAGCAGGAGGTTGATGGGAGGACTTGGCCCGAGCACACACCGTGCAGGCAAGCACGAATGCCCGGGTGTCAGCGTCCATCGCTGGCCACCAAAAGTGCCTCTTCAGGAGGGACAGGGTGCGGCCCACGCCAGGGTGACAGGCAAAGCGCGATGTGTGGCCCCACACCAGAACTTGAGAGCGAACCGAACTGGGGACAAAGAAACGGTTAGGAGGGCCGTTGCCCGGATCTGGTTCGGTGACTTGGGCCTTCCGGATGAGGGACTCTATCTCCCAGGTGACAGCAGCAACCTTGAGGCAGGAAGGAGAGAGGATAGTGTCAGGGGAGGCCGGTGTGTTCATAGTGTTAAACTGACGAGAGAGGGCGTCAGGTTTGACGTTACGGGATCCGGGACGGTAGGTGAGGGAGAAATTAAACCGCCCAAAAAACAGGGACCACCGGGCTTGGCGGGAATTCAAGCGCTTAGCTGTCTGGATGTATGACAAATTCTTGTGGTCGGTCCAAACCACGAACGGCTGTTCTGCCCCCTCAAGCCAGTGCCGCCATTCCTCCAATGCCAGTTTCACAGCCAGCAGCTCGCGGTTACCAACATCATAGTTACGTTCAGCAGGTACCAGCCGGCGAGAGAAAAAGGCGCAGGGGTGAATCTTCTCATCAGAAGCTGAGCGCTGGGACAGGACCGCCCCCACCCCCGTGTCAGACGCATCGACCTCCACGATGAACTGCCTGGAGGGGTCAGGTTGGATAAGAATGGGGGCAGACGAGAAAAGTCTCTTAAGACCAGAGAAGGCAGTCTCCGCCTCAGGCGTCCAGGCAAATGGGCGGGCAGGAGAGGTGAGACGGGTGAGAGGTGCTGCAACCCTGCTGTAATCACGGATGAACCTCCGGTAGAAATTGGCAAATCCCAGGAACTGCTGCAGTTTCTTGCGGGAATCGGGAATGGGCCAGTCTGTCACTGCACTGACCTTCTCGGGACAGGTCCTCACTTGCCCGCTCTCAATGATGAACCCAAGGAAGGATACAGAGGTGACACTGAACTCACACTTCTCGGCCTTCACATATAATTTGTTCTCCAACAGCCGCTGAAGAACTTGCCTGACATGCTGGAAGTGTTCCTCCTGGTTGCGAGAGAAAATAAGGATGTCGTCTAAATAGACAAAAACTGAGCGGTTGAGAAAATCCCGGAGGACATCGTTTACCAGGTTCTGGAACACGGCAGGGGCGTTAGTGAGGCCGAAGGGCATGACCAGGTACTCAAAGTGGCCGAGGGGGGTGTTAAAAGCAGTCTTCCACTCATCGCCCTCCCGGATACGCACCAGGTGGTAGGCATTGCGTAGATCCAACTTCGAGAAGACTGTAGCACCCTGCAGCGGCTCAAATGCGGAACTGATGAGGGGCAAGGCATACTTGTTTTTGACTGTAATGTTATTGAGTCCCCTGAAATCAATACATGGACGAAGAGACTTGTCCTTCTTGGCAACAAAAAAAAATCCTGCACCAACAGGAGAAGAGGAGGGTCTCATGAGGCCGGCCGAAAGAGAATCCTTAATATACTTCTCCATGGCCTCCCTCTCAGGACGGGACAAGTTATACAGGCGACTACTGGGCAAAGGGGCGCCGGGGAGGAGATCAATGGCACAGTCATAGGGGCGATGGGGAGGCAGGGTGAGTGCACGACACTAAACACCTCTCCCAGGTCATGATAGATGGGGGGGACCAAGGAGAGGTCGGGGGTTTCCTGGGGCAAGGGGACACCTCCCTCTGTTGGAAACAGGGCAGACTGTAAGCAGGTGGAGTGACAAAAAGTGCTCCAACTCACCACCTTGCCAGAAGACCAGTCAAATTGGGGATTGTGCCGCTTGAGCCAGGGGTGGCCCAGAACCAGGGGAATAAGGGGAGACCGGATGACGTGAAACTGAAGCATCTCGTGGTGATTACCAGAAACAATTAACTCCAGGGGCTTAGTACAGTGAGTAACAAGGGCCAGGTGGCGGCCATCTAAGGCATTAGCGTTTAATGGAGAGGGTAATTGTTCCAACTGAATGCCAACCTGAGACGCGAAGCCGGCGTCGATGAAGTTCTCATCCGCTCCCGAATCCACAAGGGCCGATACCGGAAAGGGATGACCGAGGGACAGCAGAGTGGCATCCAGCGGTGAGCGTGCATAGTGAGGAACGGGGACGGAGGGGGCGTGGCTCAGCAGGGCCCCGAGTCTCACTGCCGAGCCCTGTCTTTTGGTCGTGACGGACAGGTGGAGATGAGATGCCCGGGCAGCGCACAGTACAGACACACTCCGGTCTTGATCCGATGAAGCCGCTCCGCTTGGGTAAGACGAGTGCGCCCCAGCTGCATGGGCTCCTCTTCAGTGACTGCATGTGTCACGGGGGCAGAGAGAGCAGCTCTCGGGAAGTGAGGAGAATAGGAAGCAGCGAGTGCCGGGGGTACGGAACTGCCTGTCCTCTCCCTACGCCGCTCGCGTAGACGATTATCCAGCCGGATGGAAAGGGAGATCAGTTCATCGAGAGTGTTAGACTCCTCCCTAGTAGCCAGCTCATCCTTAATTGACTCGCTGAGAGCGGAAAGAAAAAGCCCACATAGTGACCTGTCGTTCCAGCCCGACCTGGCTGCATGGGTCCGGAACTCGACGGAGAACTCAGCTACACTGCGGGAGCTCTGACGAAGGGAAATAAGCCGCTTGGCGGCGTCCCCTCCCTCTACTGGATGATCAAAAACCTTCCTCATTTCGGCTACAAAAAGCTCAAAATTATCGTTGACTGGGGAATCACTGTCCCATAATGCTGAAGCCCACTCTAATGCGTTACCCTTAAGTGACCCCATAATGTAGGCGATCTTAGCCTTTTCAGTGGGATAGGTGAGGGGCTGCTGACTGAAAACTAGTGAACACTGGATCAAAAAGGCTCTGCACATACCCATGTCCCCAGCATAGCGCTCAGGCGCAGGAATGAGAGGCTCACGAGCTCGTGGCAGGTGTGTCGGGAGAGTGGGGGCCGGCGGAGGTGAAGCTGACGGTGGAGGCGCTGTGGTAAGGGGGGCTAGTAAGTCCAATTGCGCACCCATCTGAGTGACTCGGGTAGCGAGATTCTTAAAGGCTTCCATAGCTTCCCGGAGGGCTTGGCTGTGCTCAGCAACCTGAGTGCCTTGGGCGGCGAGAGCTCCGCGGATGCTGTCCATGTCCGCTGGGTCCATCTTGGCCAGATCGTTCTGTTATGGTAACGATTCTGAACCCAAGAGCAGACAAGAGACGGTGTTGAATTGATGCAAGGGGGTTTATTGAGTGAGGTGGAGGAGCAGGTAGAGGACGCGGAAGCCGGGGGGAGGGTGAGGCAGGCGAGCTGGAGTGCGTGATCCGGATAACTGCAGGCAGAGGGAAACAGAGTTAGGTTGTGGTCAAAGGCAACAAGAGACGAGAGTTCGGTAGCGAGGTAACAAGGTAACAAGGTAACAAGGTAACAAGGTAAACTGGAGCCGGGTACGTATTATTACCACTGTAGAGCGAAGTACGATCTGGCACCGACAGCAGGGAATCCAAGGGTTTATGAAGGGGAGTTGATTGGAGATGACGACCAGGTGAGCATGATTGCAGATGACGGCCAGGTGTGAAGTGAGACCGACAGGGGGAGTGGCAAGCCCAGGAGGAGGAAAAACACAGCAGACTGCTGTGACCACAACACGTAGTGTGTTACTGATGGTAGCCTCTGTTACTTTGGTCCCAGCTCTCTGCAGGTCATTCACTAGGTCCCCTCGTGTGGTTCTGGGATTTTTGCTCACCGATCTTGTGATCATTTTGACCCCACAGGGGTGGAGCCCCAGATCGAGGGAGATTAGCAGTGGTCTTGTATGTCTTCCATTTTCTAATAATTGCTCCCACAGTTGGTTTCTTCACACCAAGCTGCTTACCTATTGCAGATTCAGTTTTCCCAGCCTGGTGCAGGTCTACAATTTTGTCTCTGGTCTCCTTTGACAGCTCTTTGGTCTTGGCCATAGTGGACTTTGGAGTATGACTGTTTGAGGTTGTGGACAGGTGTCTTTTATACTGATAACGAGTTCAAAAAGGTGCCATTGATACAGGTAACGAGTGGAGGACAGAGGAGCCTCTTAAAGAAGAAGTTACAGGTCTGTGAGAGCCAGAAATCTTGCTTGTTTGTAGGTGACCAAATACTTATTTTACTGAGGAATTTACCAATTAATTCATTAAAAATCCTACAATGTGATTTCCTGGATTTTATTTTCTCATTCTGTCTCTCATAGTTGAGGTATACCTATGATAAAAATTACAGGCCTCTCTCATCTTTTTAAATGGGAGAACTTGCACAATTGGTGGCTGACTAAATACTTTTTTGCCCCACTGTATATATATATATATTATACACATCTGCCATACATATCTGTTTATAGTATACATATTTATATATTATACATATCTGCCATATACATCTGTTATACGTAATATGCGTCTGTCCATACCTCCTCATTCAACATGATAAAAGTAACTATAATAAAAGCGTCTCACCAGAGACATGCAATGTACTGCAGTGGTTAAGTAAGTGTTTGTGGTGGGTTCATCACTGCAAGGGGCTTCTTCCAAAATGTCATCATACATTTTTTCTGCAATTAATTAACCAAGGTTATCAATGTTTAAACTAATGCATTCATTTTTAGGGTTAGGGTTGTGTTTTCTCCCTGTTTTGAGCCTTGTCTTCATATATTTATTTGGGCTGTTTTCTACAACTTTTCTACACACTGAGTATGTATTGGATTGTTACATTCACTAAAAAAATAATTAAGCCAAAAGTGAATACTTTGAAGTATTTTAATGACTTGTACATTTTCCATTCAATTTTATTACGTATGTTTATGTAAATTTCACATTCAATGCTATGTTTTTCCATTACGTTAACTTAGTGTGAAATAATTCAGTAACAGCAACCAACTAGCTAGCCAGCATTGGGAATCTCAAACCTAACTAACGACCTGTAAGAATATACACAGGCAGAAAATACTAATTGTCTATGTATTGCATAAAAATATTTAAATAACTTTTCATCTTCAATAACATATTGTTAAAAAACTGAATATTAAACAATTACGCTTACCTAAAGTCCTTCAGTCGACGGTGTAGGTTGAAACTCCAAGTCTTTTTCTTCTTTTTTTTGTTTTCTGGCGGTTGGCACCTAACTCCAAGTCTACGTCAAGGGTGAACAGTCTACGTCAGTGACGTCATGATGTTACCTTTCGGCAGGCACGTTTACCTCCCTTTAGGGTCTGGCTTCCCTTTATGGGATCTAATAGAATAAACTGTAGTAATTGTCTCATATTCAGTTCATATTCAACATGTTCACGTTGTGTCCCAATTGCTTGAACAAATAAACTTTAGAATTTACAGATTTTAGTTATATTTCATCTGAAAATATTGCTTCATTGTTATGTGGGCCAAGAATCAGTTTTTTGAGTGTTGCACCAGATCCTCTTAATGTACTAGATCATTTTCAACTGCTATAAGTTAAATTTTCCTGGAATTTACACATTTTACATGCCAAGATTTCCCCCTGTCCAAAGTATATCTGAGTAATTCTTGCGATATCATTGTAGTTATTTCGTCTTTTAATTTCCTGCTCAGGCTGAGTGGCGGCTCATGCCAGGCTGTGAGACCTGCTCCATTAGCTGGTCAAAGGCGCAGAGAAATGAAACAAAAGCCTCAAGTCAGGCAGATTGGTGAAAGAAAAAACGTGTTTGGCCAGGCACTTACTGTAGGAAGACTGTTGAGTTTTATGTAGCACTCACGATCCGCTGGCACACTAACAGCTCCCATTAAATCCAGCCGGAGACCCCATTCAGGTGCTAATTGATACCAAGGCCTGGGTTTGTCAAGGCAATTATTAGTATGTGCTTAAAAAGGCTAGTGATGGCCTTTAAAGCAAAACTGGAACAGCAGGGGGATATTTGACTTTTAAAGGCAATGCTTGCTTAATAATAGGTGAAAAAAATATATCGGTGTATCACATTGACAGGAGATGACATCGATATGGGGATTTTCAATTTCACCATTCATTAGAGTCCCAGATTTAAAAGAAGGGAGTATTGGGGAGTTAATTTGAAAGGCATTAGGGTCTGTGTATGTGCTGGTAATTAAGACTTCACACACACACACTCACACACACACACACACACACACACACACACACACACACACACACACACACACACACACACACACACACACACACTAGAATACATGAACTGCAGCTCTAGGTTGGAAGTGCTCCAGTTATGTTTCATTTAACATGGCCAAAATGGGTTCTTATTAGCAGATACATGTTTAAATGCCTTGTAAATTAAATTTCTGCATCGTTTACACTTTTCCATAATCATATCAAATTTAGGTGGTGAACATTTAGTCTTTTACCATAGTGGGTTATAGTAAATCTAATACACACACCCAGAGCCAACTGGGTGATGAAAATCTGTTATTCTGTTCTATCCAGGATGTGGTGCAGTGGGTTAGTGCACTGCTATTCAGATGAGGAGAGAGCAGGTTTGAGTCCCACTGCGGGGACTCTCATGCAAGTAACTTTTGATTAAAAAAAAAACGAATGACATGTAATGTAATCTATGGACAAGTACCATATGTACTAATATGTATCATATTGCTGGTTGTGTTTTCCATTTGTAAAACTCCATAACGACAATCACACTTTAAGGCCATGACAAGAACCAAATGGACCCAGCACAATGTTATAAACTTTGTAGTTGAGAAGTGTATGTGGTGAAGAGTACCGCTCGGAATTGCCACCAAGTGCCTCAAAGTTCTGTTGATTTCAACTTACACTTTTAAAATCGCCACCTGTAGGACATTGGTGTATGGTGAAGGAGCCAGAAGTGGTAACCATAGAACCAGAACTGTGCTAAACCAGGCCTGAGCATAGACAATTTAATCAGGAAAAGGCAGCTTAAGATTCAACAACTTTTAACTGGTAGTTTTGTTGATGTTCAAACTACAGTTGCGGTTTAAAAATGTGTCTTCATTAAGTTCAAATATCGAGTGCTTCATGGTTCAATGTGTTATATTTTGGTTTGACCCACATGTTCCCAAAAAGATAGTTTTTATCAGGGTGTCGGGTGACATATCCCTTTTGTGAGAGTCAGCATTTTGATTTGTAAACCCCCTTACAACAGCTTCCTATCTCTCTGCAGGCACTGCAAAAATCCAGGAGCTATGACAGATAAAGAGGCCCAAGACTCCACCAATCAGACTGAAGTGTGTTCAAATGACCGGATCAGGGGTCCTTGGCTAACAGGTGTGAGAATAATCAATATATTGTTCCGGAACTGTAATTCACTGTTGTAAAGTTGCCTCACGGACCGGATGGTGGGTGACAACTTGGAGTTTCGGTTTCCAGTTGTTATTTGTTTGTAGCTTCACAGTAGCATGTAGCTAATAGGATATCGTGTTTCTGAGAATATGGAGATGATGCGTGGAGTTCCATACTAAACACACCGCCTCCAACTACCACTCATCGACGCTATATCAACTATCATTATGTCTTTAGTTATGTAATATTCCCAAGAAATTACCAGAAGAATTGTGTAAAAAGATATCATGAAAGGAATTTGGTTACTTCACTAGAGGGCGACCGAAAATGACGAAGCAGAATGCGCCGAGGACCTGCCCCTATCGCCGCCCCTGTTGCCGCCAACCAATGGGAGAAGACTTTATTCATTCCAGAGAGAGATTACATTTTTTTGTAACGAGTTCGGGATGCACTGTGAGAATCACCTTCTTTGATTTCTCCAGTGCATTCAACACGCTTCAGCCACAGCTACTGAGAGACCAGCTGCAGGCTATGAGGGTAGACGCGTCCACCATCTCCTGGATCATCAGCTACCTCACAGACAGGCCACAGTATGTCCCGCTGGGCAGTGTCCTGTCTGATGTGGTGGTTAGTACAGGAGCCCTACAAGGGACTGTGCTGTCTCCCTCCCTGTTCAACTTATACACCACTGACTTCATATTCAACGCAGAGTCATGCCACCTGCAGAAATTTTCAGGTGACTCTGCAGTGGTAGGGTGTATAGGGGATGGACGAGAGGAGGAGTACAGGGCGCTGGAGGAGGATTTGTGGAGTGGACTGGAAGAAACAGTCTGCTTCTGAATGTGGCCAAGACCAGAGAGATGGTCACTGAGTTCAGGAAGAAGAGGACGTCTCCACAGCCCCTGTGCATCCTGGGAGAGGATGTGGTTGTGGTGGAGGACTACAAATACCTGGGAGTGCTCCTAGACAACGGACTGAAGTGGAGGGCCAACACTGACACTGCTTACAAGCAGGAGATGAGCCGACTCTATTTCCTGAGGCAACTGAGATCCTTCAACGTGTGCAGCAGGATGTTGGAGGTCTTCTACCAGTCTGTTGTTGCTAGTGCATTCTTCTTTGATGCCGTCTTCCGGGGGGGCAGCATCAGGCCGGTTACAAAAGCAGACTTAAAAAATTAATTAAGAAAGCTGGCTCTGTCATCGGCATCAAACTGGACCGTTTTGAGGCTGTGGTGGAGAGGAGGACTCTGAACAAACTGCTATCCATCATGGATAACCCCACCCACCCTCTCCACCTGCAGCTGGACAGACTGCAGAGCTCCATCTCCAACAGACTGCTCCAGCTCTGCTGTCACAAGGACAGGTACAGGAGAACATTCCTGCCCACTGCAATAACCCTGTATAATAATTCCCCTCTGGCTGGCAGACAACTCACTGCTCCATAGCCTCTCTGTAAACTGGACTTAACATGCACACTTTACACTTACACTTTGAACATTTATCTTATATTTTCATTTAATATTCCATTTCATTGCTCTATTGTATCTGTATATTTCTTATTTTTATTATATTGTATCATGCTGCTGTAGCACAAAAATGTCCCAGTTTGGGATGAATAAAGTATTTCTGGTTACGATTCTGAGAGATTAAGGGGCTTCTTCCTGTGAATCTGTAGCCAGATAACTACTCGAAGGTGGACTGAATCATAAAAACAGGAGAGGACCTCGGCCGAGTTCATTTGTAGACTTATATCATTACTTCATATTAATAAACGCTGTGGACTTGACGAGAAGCTTCCTGAATTATTTTCGGCTGCTGATCCTTCTTGAGTTTTAAGAACCCGACACAGGCCAATGAGATTCCTTCATCAAGCCCCTTGGCTAGTCTCTGTTTAGATACTGGTTTAAATACACAGAGCCTGACACAGAGAGTGGATTCAGGGCCAGTGTTTTTGCTAAAACAGGTTTACCATTTCCGACTTCTACTCTGTGATGACACCAGATTTTAACAAGCTTATATCTCACTCTATTAAAAACAACTATTCATAAGCTTCAAAAGAGAGGAGAATGGTCAATAGCCTGACCAAAGGTATAATGGCTGTGCAATAAAATAGGAAATCTTAGTTTAGCTAGCCGAATTAAAAAGCTAAGCAAGACAAGAAAGCCTCCCCAAGTCTTAGCTCAGTACAAATAACAGGCTAAACTCAAAATGCCAGAGTAATCCTTTAAGACATGTTGCCTTCATGCTTAGGTCTCATGTTTGTGTTTTTTTGTCTGCGTTGCTTCCTATTTTTCCTACTCCGTGTCACATCCTTCCTACAGTGGAAGCGGTCAAAATAAGTCATCCGAGTGAGAGATGAGGAGTAGCAGGCTAATCACCCTGGAAGAGCGTCTGGTTTATCTGCTAACTGATAGGGGAGGCGCGTGAGTGTGTGATAGAGAGGTAAGCAGGGAGGCAGAGGGGGATGAGGACCAGGGATGATATTCACATGAAATAGAGCAAAGCCCGTCACAATGCGCTAAGAGGCGAGTCAGCACGGCTGCCATCGGCATTTTGTTTAGGATTTGTAGATTTTTTTTCTCCACCACACAGCATCTTTTTCTTCTTTCTGCCTTTCACTCTCTGAACATATAAAGCATACTCCCACCTGGACCTCATTCAGCCGCCAGAGGCATTTATCTGCTAGTCTTCACACACATTTGCATCAGAATTACCTCCAGAGGTACTGATGTTAAACTCTCAAACCACTGATTCTGCGGTTCACTTAAGCCCTGAGCTTATCTGGGTTATTATAATTTTTTGGAAGGATTTATCAAATTATATTTCATGAGGGAACGTTGAACCGCAGACCATTCCCAAGGTGTTATTTCTAACATGCACAACACACACACACACACACACACACACACACACACACACACACACACACACACACACACACACACACACACACACACACACACACACACGTGTTTACCTATTTGGTGGCTTGGCACTGTGGAATGAAGCACGTATCAGTGTGCAAATCCGCTTTCGCTCCGTTTAAGGATGGAAGTTTAAAAGTTGATCAGTAATTTGCAGAGTGGAAACTAAAAACTGGAGCGAAGTATTGAAATAGGTCACAGAGGCAAGGGCATTTGTTTGGAGAAATATACTAATTTTCTGATGCATTAAAACACTATGTGATATTTAGGTAGATATTAAGGATATGAAGACGTAAATGTAGAATAAAAAACTGCACTTTGCACTCAAATATACATGAAAAAAATTAGTGTGATCTTGAGAAAAACAACATTTCGTGCTGCAGGGTGTAAAGGGGGCTGGAGTGAGATAACCCATGAAGAAGATAAGGTTCAGGAACATCCTCTCATGAACAGGACAGAAATAAAAGGAGCGTTCCATATTTTTCACTTTCCTTTCAAACGACCTGCAGCAGCACTTCACTGAGGATTGTGAAACATTTCCCTCATTCTGTACAGCTTCTTAGAACGTGATGGACGATAGTTTACAGAGTGAGCATTCATCTAAGTCCACAATTTGAACTTCCATTCAGCTCAGCGTGTCAGGGAAAGGAAAGAGGCACTTAGACTGGATGTCTTTTGAAAGAGCTTTCCAGTCTTAATGGCCATCATATGTTTTTTGCTGCCTTTTGTGAGGCATCTCGTGTCTTTTTCACTTAAATGTGGATTGCCTATTTGTCTTTTCAGAGTCAGGCAATTTATGTCCCTCCAGCTTTTATGCAAACTCACTGAAACTGAGGTTTTCCTCCTGAATTTCAACATTTTTATGGTTGTATTTACCACTTTAAAACAGTTGTAACCTGTAGGATAAGAGACACCTTCTTACTTTGATTATTTTTAGTTACACTTGTTTAAAACTGGACAATTTAGATCATATGAAAACTAGGTCCATTTTCATTAAAAACACAAAATACAAAAACATGAAAAAAATTGGATTTAACTCAAAAAGATTTCATTGTCTGTGTGCAATTGCTTTTATTTTTATGAAGTAATGATACAATGTAATCAATTAGATTTGGGAACATATCAACTTTAATACTATAACACCAAAAGGCAACAATATGAACGCTCAGGAAAGCAACAGAATGAGTTGTTTGTTTATTTGGTGGTTAGTCAGAAGAAGCTTTCCTCCGAAAACGTTTTCTTTAACCATTAAAGCCACACTGCGTTCCCTTCAGTGTCTACTTCCTGTCTGTCTTCTTTTGCTGATTTCTCTGTTGTCCAGCTGTCTGTGTCTTTTACCCTTTCCTTTTAGTTCAGTCATCATGGATGCAGAGTTTGGTGTTCTCTACAAGAACAAAACATATTCATAACATATTCCATTGTTATTTCAGAAAGTGGAAAACTTAAGTGTTTTTGGGCACAGCTGAAGTTACATTGACTGGACTTCTTTCTTTGGATCTGTATGACTGCAGACTGCTGAATGTCCAAATTGACCAATCAGAAGGGGAGTATTCAACGAAGCCATGTAATAAATGATGTATCCCCAGACAAAGATGTTAGTATTCTGCCACCATTCGGTACGTTGTGCCTCAGAATCAGGATCAGTGTAAATATCAGTGAGGTAAAAATGTATGTATAGAATCGCTCCTCAGAATTGAAATTGGTATCAGATATTCACCCCAGCAGTGGCAGACAGGAAGCAGTGAATTTGTAAAAAGTTAATAGTAGGTATTTTTAGTAGGCCTATTCCAACATCTGGGCGATTCCCTTGGCGGGTGCACAGTCACAATCACAGATATGATCCGAACTATGACCAGGTTATGATTAACCCATCAGTCCTCTGTCATCAAGCTCTGAGAATATATCCTCTAATGATCAATATTATTCACTTTTTCTTTAGTTTTGTTCAGTTTAAATACAATCCAGTTTAATCACTGATAACAACAGCCTCATGTGGGTTCTCAGTTTGGGAAAGTTCCTGAGGTTCCAGAATATGCTGCTCCTCTGTCTGCTGAACAGGCCTTCTGTAGGTGCACACCCCCGACCTAAGCAGCTCATCTGTATGGGCTGATTTGTCACCAGTGTAACTTCACTGACACATGTGACACCGTGGAGGTGAGCCCACCCTCACCGTGTGACACCCACCACCTCAGCCCCATCCCATCTTCCTCCTATGCTCTCCCGCACAATTAAAAATGCATCAGGGAACGGATTAGATTCACGATCCCCAGCTCTACTGATCCGAACGGTGAAGCTGTCAGGAAAAGGGGTTGGGGGGGGGGGATAGACTGCTGATGGAGGGAGGAAGAGGGATGGATAGGTGGGCCCAAGTCCTTCCTCGCCCCGGTAGTGCAGACTCCTCCTCCGCCCTCCACTCACGCTCAGTCACCTCTTTTATTAACCAGAAATACACCTGACTGATGTGCTCAGTCAATCACATGAGTCAGTTACAGCATCGACCCCCGCGCCTTATATCCCCATATTTAACATGTTATTAAAATATTTATGTTGCTACAAACTTGTATTCTTTGAAAATGAGAGCGTCCAGGCACATATTGCTCCTTATCCAGGCACATATTGCTCTGAAAAAAATGAAGAGGCCGCTCAAAATGTTTCTTAAATCTTTATCTTTACATGTATGGCAGCCATTCCTGTGTCTGTTGAATTCCAGCACAGAGAAATGTTGTCAGTAGTTTATAGAATACAATAACAAGAAAAATAATAATCATTTAACTCAAAGACATGTCTATAAATAATGAAACAAGAGAACATGATAATGCTGAAGTGGTTTCTTATTTTTTTTCCATGGCTGTATGTTTTGCTTCAGTGAGGTAATCCTTCATGTAGTGGTTTCAGTCCTTTTTATTTATCATGCAGTCTACTCCAACAAGGTGATGATGCTATTGTAAAACTATTCAGTTTGTTTGTCTGGATAATCATATAACTCCTATATCACATATTTTAATCCCAATCCCATAAACTCAAATAGTTTAACCTATAAAGTATTCGTTATGTTCTCCATGCAAAAAAAGAATGCACACGATTATAGATGTTTCTTTTTTAAGAATCCTTCTTAGTTTTATGGTTTGTTGCTGCATTTTGTTTTTAAATGTCACCTACAACTTTTACTAGGATTGTGATCCCTCAACATCAGTTTCAGCACCAGTGTGCGTGTGATGAGTCTGTACTTTATTTGGTACAAAGCATAGGACCTTTCTTTAATATAGGTCAAAAAGGGAATTATCCGGATGAAACAAGGGTTGGTTCTGCTCAACTAGTGTCACCAACAGAATTGACCAGTAGAGACTGAAATTACCAACCTGTGTGTGCTCTTCCACCTAGCTAATAGCAGAATCAGCATTAGCTATAGTCATAGGCTGAACCAGCCTCAACAACAAGCCTCTGCACTCACTGAGCGGAGTTGAAATTAACATTTCAATGAATTACCCCTGAAATGATCTTAAACCTTCCAAGAAATAGATCAGTATTCTAGGGAAGGAGTTGAGTTGTGGTTAGTCTAGCTTAGCATAAAGACAAGCAAACGGGGGAACAGTTAGCCTTACTCCGTCCAAAAAAATATACACATTTAAAGCTCAGTAACTGTCATATGCCGGTGTCATTTGTTCCATTTTTGTAATTTCATAAATTATGATGTAAAAAAAGAGACAGAGCCAGGCCCTCTGTTTGCCTGCCGCCTATCTTTATGCTAAGCTAGGCTAAACTCATCCTGCTTCTATCTCACTACTGAACACATACACGAGTATTTAGTTGTTTAACAAGTATATTTTCCTTTGAGGTTAGGCCAACTAAAGCTACTTGTATTCTTTTTTCTCTGTTTGTTTGTGACATTTACATGAACTGTTATCTGTTTATGGGTGTTGTATGTCTTGTGCTGATGGTTGTTAAGAGTTTAAAACATTAAAGATTTGAGCCATAAAATAAAAACAGTGATTCATTATTCAGAAAGAAATATTGATCATTGCAGCTGTAAAGGTACAGGGTTAAAGTCGTCACTTATAAAAGCATGTGTAATGATAGGGAACTGTGTGGAATTGGACAATTAAATAAACACTCGCTCGGCTCCGTCCCATCACTTCCTAACAAACTGTTCAGCTCCCACCCCCAGCCGACTCATGCCCCTCAGGCTTCTGCGTTTCAAGACTCAGCTTTGCTTTTCACATTTGTTCTTACAGTTTAACATTCAGTATTTCATCACCTCCATCAGTTTCCCAATCTAAATGTAGAGACAGTGGGAAAAGGGAAGCCATTGCCTCCATCTGAATCACCCTGCTGCTCCCAGCCCCCGATGTTAGGACAGGAGCCTCACCTTTCCCCATCAACAATCCCAACAACTGAGTAACAGAGGGACCCCCCCTATACACTTCCTCTACTCCACTCCACTTCTCCAACCCCTTTGACATTCACTCCAGCGCTCCAACTCCATCAGGTCCCAGCTCTGAGGAAATTTGCATCTCTTTGAATTTGACGCTTGGAAGAAAAAAAGCGTAGGGAAGGAGGAAGAGGAGAAAAAAGGAAGACAGGGAGGGTGGCAGAGGAGGAAGAAGGAGGAACAAGGGAGGGAAGAAGAAAGGGGGGGGGGTATATGGGTGTGTGAAAGAGTTGGGGGGTGGGAGGGGGGTCTACGCACTAGATTAAATTTTGCCGTCTAGAAAATGAGAAAAAAGGGCCCCCTCTATCTCCGGGAGTCTACTGGGGAGATCTTTATTCTGATTCTTGTTAGAATTGTTTATCACTGTGACAGAGCAGGCCGGGGTGGAGATAAAGGCAGTGCTCCATCACAGCGCTGACAGTGGTAGGACACGCGCTGGAATGAAAGGAGCCAGGGAAATATTATTAATAGATGCTGACTTGATTTGCCTGGATTGCACGTCAAGAAGTGGGGGCCAGGGCTTGATTGCAGCCCTATGAAGTTCTGTCCAAAAGGGAAGCTATTTTTCATTAAGTGATAGAAGTCTCCCCTCTCTCTGTCTCCTCCTTTTTTCCCGCCGCTGCTCTTTCCTTATGCGTTGCTTTCCAAGGAGCTGATAACTTATGCAGTTTATTCTAAGCATGCTGATTTGTGTCAGTGCAGCAGAGAGGGGAGGATGGAGGGATGGAGGAGGAATGGAATAAAAAGCGGACTTATCTCACCTTTCACAATACATCCCATCTCGCTGGTATAATACTAGTTTTTGGTAAGAAGGTAAAATCCTGGCGTTCACAATTGGCCTATCACCGCCATCTATACACCCGTGCAGCGCTGCAGCACCCACAATCCACCACGCAAGCCCCCCTCTCCCAACAACAGATAAAAAAGAAGTATATAAAATGTGATTACACAGGCAACATGTTCATAGGCACTGATACGGCGGGGCGCACTTTATTTTTAGAGTGTTGCATTACTAATGGATATACAGGAAGATGAGGATTTACACCCGCCCACATACAATGCAGGCAGATATGAGCAAGCAGAGTCTATGCATCACATTTATGTGCAAAGCATAAAACAAACCCCCCCTCATCTAACACTGAAAAAAGAAAAGAAAGAAATTGATTCGCAGAGCGCGGAAAAGCAGCTTTTTGTGTCGTGTACAAACTTCTGAGGGGGAATTTAGGAGGTAAATTGGAATTATGTTTATTTTCTTTGTTGAAGACCGCGGATAAGAGTGTGTGTGTGTGTGTGTGTGTGTGTGTGTGTGTGTGTGTGTGTGTGTGTGTGTGTGTGTGTGTGTGTGTGTGTGTGTGTGTGTGTGTGTGTGTGTGTGCATGTTTCTTAAAAACCAACATTTCCAGGCTGAATGACCAAGAGGAGAAACCATCATGCTGCTCCTGTACTGCAGGGCCGAATGAAGAATGTGTGTGTTTAGTTCTGTAAATGTGTGTGTGTGTGTGTGTGTGTGTGTGTGTGTGTGTGTGTGTGTGTGTGTGTGTGTGTGTGTGTGTGTGTGTGTGTGTGTGTGTGTGTGTGTGTGTGTGTGTGTGTGTGTGTGTGTGTGTGTGGCACAGACAGATGGAGGAGCCTGAAGCAGGGTGAGTATCTCTGAGATTCTTTTTTTTCAGCCTGGGTTATCTGTGTAAAAAATAAAAGTCTCCACACCTCATCCCTCCCTGTTTGCCCACATCTCGCTCTTCCTCTACCTCCTCTTCCCTTCTTCTGTGTAATTAAGTCCGCTGCAGTTAATTTATGCACCGATATCTCCAGTTGCTGGCATTCCTGTGAAAATCCTCAAAAACATTGTGAGGCTTTCTTTAATTGGATTCTATTGGCAGTACTGTTTCACCGCTAACATTTACCATATGAAATTTTTAGATTGGCAAATATTTCCACAAGTGAATTATAAGGGTTTTTTTCTCTCCCCCCTACATGTGGCATTTGCTGATATTTTCAGGTTATTTTCCACAATGGATGCTAATCAAAGATGATGTTTTATTTATTTTCCTGTAGGCTACATTACATTTCTGCAGGTATGAGAGAACTGTAAGTGTATGACAGAAGAAGTGTAGGTGAAATTGATGAAGCAGAAGCTAAATGTCACTACGATGTGCAGTGACTTTTAATGCAGTTATTCTTTATGATAATAAAGTGCAGATAATAAACTAATTGGAGTTGGTTAAAGATGAATCTCTCCCTGTCTGTGAAGGACAGCAGGATTTCATTTAAAATCTGAACTAATTCACTAAAAGCTTAAATGGCTTGTTCTGCTAACTGGGGTCAACAGTTCTAAATGAGCTATTAAACGACTGCTGGAAGTCACACATCTTGGAGTGCGATTGGAGAGCCTCTTTAGGTGCGACTTTCTCTCCCGTGCACCCTAATAACTGCAGATATGTGAGAATACTATTAATTACGCCACTTAATGCTGCCGTGCCACACCTCGCGCTCCGAGGAGCTTGACTTATTTCCTCTGCGATCCTCTGAAGGAGATGGTGCCTTACATTCGCAGGAACAATGGGCGAATATTCATCAAATGTCTCATTCGATTGCTCCCGGTATCACTTTCTTTTTCCCTCTCTCTCCTCCCCTCCTCCAGAAATCCCTCGCTCTAAAATATGTCTGGCTAAATTGCTGCCGACACATCTGCATATTTGGCTTTCTGTAAAATATTTGATTGCTCCTTCCATTAGCTGTGACAGTGTGTGTTAAGGCTTTGTGGCATATAGGATATTTCTTTCAGTAGTGCAGAGATTGAATAATGGAAGTGCCTTTTGCTGAGAGAAAAAGGAGAACGAGAAGATGTATCAATTATCTTGGATCGCTATCAGAATGCAATGCATGGGTAAACCATATAAAAGGATGAGGAAAGACTGGCTGTTTATTATCCTTAATTCATCAGCTAAAACAAAGCAAAACCAGGAACTCTCTCCTTCATTGTGCAGCCGGAGAGAACAGCTGTTAATCGGCCATGCAGTCAGACTGCGGGTAGGCGTGTGTTCAGACATGTTTCTGTCTCACAACAAGCAGTTTTTACTTTCAGGTCAGGTCAGCAGTCGCTGAATCCATACCGCATATTGCCGATTGTCTTTGTACCTGGAGCTCTGATGGGGGGGGAGTGTGTTCTGTTTCCGTTTTTCCAGCATGGTCAATTTAGTATCTCAGCGCTATCAGAATTTGATTGCTTCCATTTGATTATGAAATGACTAAATTGTGTAAGGAGTTTTTCCACAATGTGCTTATTAGGGGGCTGAATTCATTATGTGTTATTGTTGCCCCCCCCCCCCCCGCCGCCAGTTGCAGAGCACAGGAGGAAGCGGCAGCACAGTCTGAGAGCTAACAGGAAAAGGGTTTTCAGTTTAGCTGAAGTGAAGGGAGTCAGAAAGTCAGCAGTGACTTCCAGATGACTTTTCTAAATTCAGCAATCGTCTCTTCTGTTCTTCAAGTCAGAGTACATTTTAAAACTTTTAAAAACATTTCTTACTACGAAAACATCTTTATTATAACACACCATGATTATTTAGCAAGTGCTAGGTAAAGCGACCTGCTAAGACAACCAAGAGCAATGCTAGCTGTAATGTAACATTAACTTTATTCTTTCTCTGTTGCTTCAGCTGTTATTGAACAACAAATATACATTTCATTACATCTGAATTATAATGATAACTGATAATTCAGTTTCTCCATTCAGTAGCTAAACCCTTGATGCCCGAAAACACCAATCAAACCACACAGACATGGTACTTGGTCCTGACAGATAGAAAAGGAGATCAACATAATATAATAAAATAAATAAATAAAAACAAGGATAATTGTGACTTATTGTGATTCAATAACGGTGTGTTTTAAAAAAAATAATAACAAATTCAAAGGGAAAAAAACTAGAAAATATACAGATTCTTGTATTCTGAGACTGACTTTCATCTTTAAAATAAAGAAGTAAAAACAATAATTGTGGCTTGATATTGAGTCAGAAAGTTCAGAAAGTTGATAAACCACACAGCTTCCGGTCTCCCAAGACCCGACTTTCGCCCTGACAAAAAGATGTGGTGGAGGCACGAAAGATACTTCCAGTAGAAACACATTGTTTAAAAAAAAAAAAAAAAAGGGAAAATGGTGAACACGAATAAATACACACAAAATGCTGTGAGACCGGAGCTGGATATCAGGTCTCATGGCGGCCTTGGTGTAGCATTCTGGTGGGAGACAGAGAGAGAGGCGACCTTGTAGGTTTGTCTGATTGTCATTGCCCTGAAAAAACTCCACTTACGAAAGAAAAAAAACGACAGAGAAGAAAAGAAGACAAGGAGGTGGAGGAGGAAGAGGAGGAGGAGGAGATTTGTTTTCCTGGTTGTTATCTCTTCACTCAGCTGCCTTGTCGCGCCACACAAACACCTGCCGGCCTTCCGCAACACCAAGAGAAAAGTCGATTCTGCCATGCGATACCCCGCCCTGTGTGTGTGGGAACACACCCCGTGGACGTGGTTACCATGACACCTCCCTCCCCGCTCCACCCAACCACTCTATCCATTTTGGGCTTGTTTACTCACTATTTATGATTTTATTTTCCCCCTCTCCGCACAAACGCTCCTCTCTCCTCAGCTGCCTTTGATCTGGGTGTTCAGAAGTGTTTTTTGAAACGCTCCTCTTTTGTTTCCCCCCTCTGTCCCGTCTTTTTTTCCTCTGAGCAGCGGAGTAGAAGCGTCCAATTCTGTCACATTCCTCTGTTGTCTTTGTGTGTGTCTGACTGTGTCTACTGTACTGCGCGGGCCCTCGCAAACCAGACTACACAATAGCCCTGTGACTTTACAATAGCTGCCGTGGCGTTATCTTGACAGCGGAGGAGAGGCCTCTTTTGTCTACGGCGAGCTCCGTCGGCAAAGGGCTTTCGTGTCCAACAGCTCGGCGTCTCTGTGAAGGACTTTCAGGGATTGTTGCTCCAACTCTCTTTGACTCACTTAGAAAACATGAGTTGGTAAAACAGAGGTGAAGTTGCCTTTAGCTGACCCTTTAACTCTCTCATTGAAGGTTTCACTGACACCAATTGAGTGAACAAAAAAAGTATGGCACATCCAGCAGCCCCATGGAACATACATTGTGTTTTTTGTACAAGTTAAAGAAGCATAAAGGTGATGAGTGAGCTTTAGCTGCCTGCTGTCTTTCTGTCCATCTCCTAGCTGCTGGGTCCAGGCTTATTTTGAACAGGTACAAACTGTATGAGAGTAGCAATCTCTCCATCTGTCAGTATAACTCAAGTTATTCTCATAGCATGGAAACTGTGTGTTGGACTGAATGTGAGAGGAAAGAGGCCAAACAGAAGGTGTACTGACACACACGTATAATATAACATTATATACCAAAGCAAATTCTAACTGTATTTCAAGTAGCCCTCATTGTTCTTACAGGAATAGAAAGAGCAGGTATAAACCCAACACACAACTAAGTAAAGAAAAAAAAGTGAAATGAGGTAAACAAAGTGTGATGTAGCTGCTAACAAGCTGAACTGTTACATTATTTGGGTCTGATTTGAGAAATACATTTAGCTAATTAGTTATCTGTTTTTCAAACCACCATCAACACTTGTCGAAATGCACGTCAACTTAAGAGTTTTTATTAACACTTTGCGAAGAAATATCCACGAAGTTGACAATACATTTACACATGGTGTGCCTTATGTCAGAATCATCACCTCTCTGGTGTACCAGAGGTTGTTTTTGGGTCATCAGTCCTTTTGAATCATTCTAGAATTACAGTTTTAGCAGCATAAGAGACAACACAAAATCAATGAGCATGCAGAAGTTTAAATTAAGTCAACTAGATAGGTAGAAACACCAACATCAGTTGCATGTAACGTCCAAACTGGAAAGTATCTTTGGCATTTTATACCTTTAAAGAAATTTTCTTAATTCCAAATTGGAATTTCCAATGACTTTCTGAGAGGTGGTCAGAGGAAGAATTCTGTAGCCACTAATGGCCACTCCCTCTGGATTGACACAGGATAATCCCAGTGGTCAGCTCATGGGAGCCATTGTCCTCCTAAGTGGATAAACCGGTGTGGATTGGATTTTAATGGCATTAGCGGACCGAGGAGCAATGACCAGTAAGAGGATTGTGAATTTACAGGGGCCTCGGAGGGACTGCAGATAACAACCTCACACTGTAACACCTCAGCTGATTGCATGTCCAGGTTCCCCCTGCATCACAACAGTTCTGAGGAGTGTGAATGCCCCGATATGATGTGCAGTCCTGCCTCTGCTGTCACCTCTCCTCCTCTCCTTTCCTGCAGCTTTCAATCAATGCCCAAGGCGCTCTGAGCCTGAACCCACCTCTGACTGCTTTAAAGGTTCTGCTGATTGGTGCCACAGTTTATCTGGATTATAGGGTCAACAATAATCCACCTCTCTCCCCCAGTCAGGAGAGCACATGAGGAAATGACTCAAAACTGAGAGGGAAGGGAGATACTGTGTGTGTCCACCAGGGGAGCCCTTCTCTATGAATCTGCTCCAACAGGCAGAGCTCAGCCGGCAGGCCGTGGTCCCTCACTGAACGGCACATACAGGATTTGCCTGCAAACTATTGTTTCAGTTATTCTCACATATTTAACAATATATTATAAACCCATTCAATGTTCAAAATGTTGTAAATTACATAAGTTTGATTTGTTTTCTTAGATTGTTTTCCATTTAATACATTATTATGTTTTAAGCATCTGGCACCTCTTTTTGTGAATCGTGTGGCAGGGACACATTGTGCCCCGGTATTATGAGAACTAAGTTGAGTTTAGTTTATTGCTCCCATTAATTACCAAACAATTGGTTATAGGATTTTATTTAAAAATAATGAGTTAAACTGTGTTAAATACAAATGCAGAATTCACATCACATCAAAAACATTCAAACTGAGAAAAAGTCAAATGTTTAAAATGCAAACCTCTTTCATTTCATTTTGACATGTTTGAGTGCAGTAAAAAACAAAAAACAAATAGGACCACCCTTTTGGTTTGAAATGTTAGGATTTTTAGTCAAGAGTAAGGGGTAACCTGAACATCTTAATGGTGTGCAGAGGACGCCTCGACTCATCCAAACAAAGTGAAACTACATTTCTTATAGAGCTGAGAAGTTAAATGATAATAACTAATCATTCATTTTTTCCCCTTTATTGATGAACTCTCTCCATGGCTTATGTTTTGGACAGGAATATTAAAATATTATAATGGCAATTTTCTATTGCTATCAAGACAGCTCAACCCTACTTAAGAAATCACACACACACACACACACACACACACACACACACACACACACACACACACACACACACACACACACACACACACACACACACACACACACACACACACACACAC